>NC_056726.1:1776207935-1776507935 GCF_019279795.1 Protopterus annectens | reverse complement strand
CGGTTAGTGTCTGGCTGGGCAAGAAGCCTTTTTTCAGCAGGGAACCGGGGAGAAAAGCTCCCAAGAGATGTTACAATAGTTAAACAGCATAGATAAAGTACCTTACAAAGAAATTAAAATAAGGACTGTAGTACAATAGATGATAGCAATACAAAGGTATTAGAAAAGTTGAAAAGCAAGGTTATTCAGTATTTTCAGGAAGGTATTATTGAAGTACTGTACTGCAAGATCCAATTGTAGGGTTTTTAGAGGTGACCAGTCATGTTCACTTAATAGGGAGTTGCATAGAGAGGGGGATAATTGTTTTTTTATTGCAAACATATTGATAAGTGGACTTGTTGGTATTCTAGGTGCATTTTCTAATTAGATAGGTTGGGAAGTGGTCACTTAGGGAATCAGGGAGGCATCCTGTAACATAACTGTTTTTGGATTTATTTGTTAATATCCAGTCAAGTAAAAAGTGCTTGTTGATAACTTTATCAATACATGTTGGTTGGGAGATATTTTGAGTAAAATCATATAGGTTAAAGAAGTTGATAGGGGTGTTGGAGGAACAGGAAAACCATGTCAAGATTAAAGTCACTGAGTATTATAGTTTCTTGAGAAAAAGTGGAGGAGGCCCATTCTAGGATATTTTCAATGAGTGTGAGGTTGTTTGTAGGGGGAATGTAGATGGCTATTATAATAATGGATTTATGAGGGTTGATATGTAGGCATGCAGGTAAGATTTCAGCTGAGGGAAGTTGAGGTGGGGAAGTGGTAAGGTGTACAAGATTTAGATGGTCCTTGAGCATTACAGCAATACCACCACCATGTTTGGATAATCTATCTTATCTGATGAGACTGTAGCCAGAAGGAAGAAATTCCTCAGTTTTTATGTGCAGCTTGAGCCAGGTTTTGCTTATTATGGCTATGACAGGGGAGTACAGGGCCAGGTCAGCATGACATTCTTGAACTTTGTTAAGAAAGCTTCTGAGATGTAAATGTAGTACAAGTAGGTCAGAGCTACAATCTTTTAGTGGTGGGTTGTGTGAGATAGTAGTTATTTTAGGGGGATCTAGTGGGACAGACATAGTTGAGTGACAGGGGCCTGGGTTTAGGTGTATATCAGATTGAAGTTTAATCAGAGAGAGATAGTGGTGTGTGAGGAATTTTAATCTGAGCAAAAGTTTGCTTTGTTCAATAAAGGAGTGGGATGGCATATGAGAGTGAAGATATTTGAATGAGTAATACAGTGATGTATAAGTATTGATTAATTGAGGGGAGATGTGAACAGTGTCCCAAGTGTTGCAGTGAGTCTGTGTGATAGGCAGAGTTGGAGAGTGGTAGAGAAAGAAATGATAGGAGTAATAGGATGCCATATGCAGGGTTAATAATAAGGGTGAGATAGAGATGGTAGGTTTTATTAAGTTCATGGTAATGGAATATCACTAATGATAGATCAGTTAGGCTAAAGACTGGTTGATGTAAGTAAAAGGGTAGTAATGTGGGGTGCGGAACAGAGGAGGATGTTCTGGGGGAGGAGACTGTTGGGTTAGTAGGACTGCTAGGAGTACAGCTATTTAAGAAATAAAGTGGAGATGGGAACATGGTGAGGGACAGTTAAAGGGTGAAGAAAATGGGCGGTAAGATGAAAGGAAGAGAGAAAATGTGTGTGGAGATGTAAGGGGGTGCTAAAGAGCAGTTAAGAAGTAGGAGAGGTAGAAAGATAGAGGGGAAGTATTAAGTTTTGATGTGCTGTCAGGAATATGTGGAAACTAGGCTGTGATTTGTTTCTAGGGGTATGGGGTACTAGGATGTGCTTCGCTGTGTAGGGTGTGAGGACATGAAGGGAGTGGTTAAGGTAAGTATAAATCTGATGGAAACGTGGGTGGGAATGGGGGTAAATTAAATTGAGTCACTGTTTATGAGAGTTAATGAAAGTTCAGGGTTCCAGTGTGCCCTTTAAAACAAAAACGCTTGTCACAGGCCAAATATATGGTGGGGCTTGCAGGGTGGTGTAGTACAGTAGTACTTAGGGTATCTAAGAGAGGAACAAGATAGAATTATTAACAGGTTAATTTTAAGATAGATACCACCTGTAAAAGTAAAATAGTATTGTTAAAACAAAGACCAAGAGCAGATTAATAGGGCAATGGGTATGGAAGAATAAGAGGAAGAGAAAAAAGCTGAGTAGGGAGAATAGGAGATTAGAGCTTAAAACCTAGCTTGCAGGTTTTAATGAGTAGATAGACAAATTAGCAAGAGGGAGCAAGGGTTTTAGAGAGGGATAATCGGTGGGAAGGCGTCATGAGTGTGTAATTGCTCACCAGCTTGTTAGTGAAATGGACAGACACAGTAGCAGGAAGGAGGAGAGTTCAGAAGAGTTCATAGGTTCATAGGTAGGTACTGGGCTATTGGCCCGAGAGCCTACATAAGCCTAGCCAACAAGGTTCCCTGGCATACGCCACCCAAGAAAGTTATTTTCCTGTGCTACTGTCGAGCAGAGACACAGAAGTGATCCCCAGGGTATATTTCCTATTTCCCATCCACTCATCAATATTTTTCTTGAGGAGTGCTAATGAAGAACTTTGCTTGACATAGATGGGTAGCCTGTTCCAGTGTATGGGAAGTCTCTGGGACAGGAATCTATCCCTCCAGCATATCCTGTTTATTGTGGTGACAAGGTTTAGGTCCCTAGAGCATGTAGCTCAGAGGGATTGGGATTTCTTTAGGTGTAGCATGTCCAACAGCTCTGGGTTTGACATAGCTTTATATGTTAGGCAGAGATCACCTTGGAGTAGGCGATATGCCATGGAGTAAAGCTGGAGTTTTTTGAGACAGTCAGTGTAGGGCATCTGTTTGAGGCCAGTAATCCTCTTTGTGAGGTACTTCTGTGGCCTTTCCAGCTGCTGCAGATGTCTTGTGAGGTACATTCCAAAAGGGGCATTGTACTCTATAATGGGTCTAATGAGTATCGAGTAGAGGGGAACAAAGACCTCTTTTTTCCTGGATGAGAACCCTTTTATGATGAGGTGTGCCACGTAGAAGGACTTCCTGAGTACTGTGGCGATGTGACTATCAAAGGACAGATTACTGTCCACCTGGGTCCCAACGTCTCTTATCACACATCGGTGTTAAGTAGACTGCTGTCTATGTAGTAGTTCATGGGTATAGAGTTTTTACCAAAGGGGATGACAATGCACTTTTTGGCTTTGAGCTTGAGGCCATGGCTCTGACACCAGGCATCTGTCTCAGCAATGCCCTTCTGTAGGATTTCCACATCATTTGGGGAATTGACTATGGCTCCTAGTTTGCAGTCATCTGTGAACTTCATTAGCCAGAAGCCTTCTATGTTAGCCTGTACTTCAGAGAAGTAGATACCAAACAGGAGAGGTCCCAGGACTGATCCCTGTGGTACTCCACTTGTCACTGGTTTGAGGTCAGATTTGGAGTGTGCAACTTTTACAGTGTGGGTTCTGTCAGTGAGTCAGTTGGGAACCCATCTTGTGACGTAGGGATTTATACCTAGTTTAGTGAGTTTAGCTATAATTCCAGAATGGGGGATGGTGTCGAAAGCCTTGGTGAGGTCAAGATAGGCTGTGTGAACCACCTTACCCTCATCTACGGCTTTGGTGACTGCCTCAAAGAAGTCGATCAGGTTCAGGAGGCATGATCTGCCTTTCACAAACCCAAACTGGGTGGGATCCAGAGTTTGGAGGTTACCGATGTTTTTGTTTATGTCTTTGTTTGCCATGATGATACGTTCCATGGCCTTGCAGACCAAGCTCGTCAGGCTAATAGGGCGATAGTTCCCGGGATCAATGGTGGCTCCACCTTTGTGGAGTGGGATCACTGTTGCTGTACGCCATTCAGTGGGCACAAAGCCTGATGTGAGGCTATGATTGAACATGGTGCTTAGGTGGGGAGCCAGTTCGTTCTGAAGTTTGTTTAAAATGCAGCCTGGGATGTTGTCCGGTCCCATGAATGCTTTGTTTTTGGCTTTAGAGAGTGCAGCTTTTACCTGCATAGTTGTGATTACAGGGACTCTGCATTCTTCCTGTATAGATATGGACCCTTTAGGAGGTGGGGGGGGGGGGGGTAAAGTTAGTACTGAACCTATCTGAAAGGATAGTGGCAATATCAGTTGGTTCTGTAATTTTTGTGCCATTGTGCTGTAACTCAGAGCAGATCTGGGTGTTGCCACTGAGATTCTTGACATAGCTATAGAATGCTTTGTGGTGGTTCTTAGAATCAGTGGTGATTTTGTTTTCGTAGCTAGCTTTGGAGGATCTTATAAGGGATCTCAGCTTCTTACTGAGGCTGACCAGGGAGCTCCTCCACTCATGGGATTTTACTCTCTTTTGCAACAATTTCTTCCCTCTGTTGTACAGTTTGTTTATGACAGGGGACCACCAGATTGGCTTCCTTTTTTTGGAGGATAGCGTCTTGGTTCTGTTTGGGATAGCACGATCCATGCACTTGTGTAAGTGCTTATAGAGTGCATTTGTGTAGGATTCAGCAGTCGTAACTGTATTGTCCATCTGCATGGGTGTCATGAAGTTCACCACTTCTATCTTAAGAAGCATGAATTTGGCTTTGGAGAAAAATTTTACTATGGTTTCCTTAATGGGGTGGGGGCGTGATGTGGATATCAAGGGTAATTAGCTTATGGTCGGATCGGACCAACGAGGAGTTGACTTCAGGTGTGGAACACTGGTCACTCATGTTGGTAATGACTAGGTCTAGGATATTGTTGCCCCTTTTGGGGGTGTGGATAAGTTGATCCAGGGCATTGGAGTTTATGAATTCCAGAAAGCGTTGTGTAAAGGAGTTGGTACACGAGCAGTTTTCCCAGTTAATGGCGGGGTAGTTGAAATTGCCCATTATTAGGGTGTTTGGTAGAACCCTAATATTTCCCAGTACATCAAGAAAAGAGGAGTGGGAATCCTGGGGTATGGTGGGGGGATCTGTAGCAAGCTACAATTTGTATTGCAGTTTTGCCCAGAGTTAGGTGCACTTGGATTACCTCGGATACATTATGCTGAGAAACTAGCCTGGAGGTGTGGATATCTTTAATGAATATGGACACACTTCCGCCTTTGATGTTCCGGTCCAGGTTACATGGCTGAAAAGTGTGATATGAGTTATAGCCTGGCAGTGCAGGGGTGTTCTCTGGAGTCTTGAACCAGGTCTCAGTCACTGCACAGATATCGATGTTCTCCATTTTAAGGAGTGCCTCGAGTGAGTACATTTTGGGATCTAGACTTCTAGCATTGAGTAGCATTACCCTCAGTTTTTGCTTGCCTGTTCCTGTTATGGTGGTGAATTTGTCATCTGAACCTTGCCTAAAAAAGGCACTATAGGGGCAACAAGAGCCTTAGCCAGTATCCAGAATCCCAGGGGCAACAGGTGCAGGCCATCTCTGGCAAAGCATCGTGGTCTGTCGACCATGTCATCCCAAGCAGACAGATATTGGATCCCCTTAGAATGACACCAGAAGCTTAGCCAATTGTTGAAGTCAATAATTTTGTCTTTGTACTGCGGTATCATTCTGGGTGATGGCAGAATGCTACTCAGGGCTAGGGTCATACCTGCCTGGGCTACAAGATTGGAGAGCTC
Source organism: Protopterus annectens (assembly GCF_019279795.1). Classification (NCBI taxonomy): domain Eukaryota; kingdom Metazoa; phylum Chordata; order Ceratodontiformes; family Protopteridae; genus Protopterus; species Protopterus annectens. The sequence goes on along the minus strand of NC_056726.1, from coordinate 1,776,502,334 downwards.
TTCCATGTCTCTTTTCATGTAGTCCAGGGAGGTACGTCTCAGGTCGTTCACACCAACATAGACAATGACAGAGTCATATTTGTACTTGTTGTTGAGTGACCTGAGTGAATGGGTTATGTGGCAGATCCTGGCACCTGACAGGCAGCTGACAGTAACCTTCTCCTTGTTTAGCCTGGTGAGTGGAACATCAGTGTGCCTGACTATAGAGTCACCTATGGATTCATTGTTTGCCTTATTGGCTGTGGTTGAGTGGCACACTGAGTCTGTGGGCTATGTGTCATTTGGGTTGTCTTGGGGGGGTGGAAGTTGCTTGCGTTTCTGCTTTGGAGGTCTCTGTTGCTTGGGCAGATTGTTATTGAGAGTCTCCGCGAATGTTTTTGTGTTTCTATGTGTGGATTTTCGTGGTGTAGATTTAGTGAGACTATGTGATAAGTGTGGTGTGGTGCAAGTGTTTACCTTCTCCTCTTGAATGTCAAGTTCAGTCTTGGTTGGTGAGAGCTTTACCTCCAGTTTGGTTAGATAAGTGCATCTCTCACAGGTTGTAGTGTTGGGTGGTAGGAGGAGAGGGTTGTCTGTGTACATGAGGCAATTTCTACATTGCCCCAGGATGCCCAGATTCATCACATAGACAGAAGAGAACACTGGGAGCTGTCCCTTGGACATGCCTGAATAAAAAAAAAATTTCCTCTAGATAAGTGAGGAAAGTGAGTACAATAGCTGTTTTTCTCTAAGCAAGTGAGGAAAGTAAGTGCAAAAACAGTTTTCCTCTAGGTAATGAGGAAGGTTGAGTGCTATAGTAATTAGTAGCTTATTTAGTGCTTACAACAAGTTCTGAACACGTGCCAAGCACGAATAAGCAAATTTAAGTGCTAAAACTAAGAATCTGTATCTGCACTAGACTAGTTACAGGAAAGAAACAAGTGCAAATGCAGGCTTTCAAATCAGAAAGTTGAGAGAGATGGAAAAGATTGCCCAGACGGCTAATAACTACAATCTCTGGGCCAGAACCACTCCTTATGTGGTAGACAGATTACCTAGTGTTTACCACTCCCACTGACAAGATAGAAGGCTTCCCTCCAACACAGAAAGGTATGGGGGGGCTCAGAAGCTTACATACAATCCTGGATACAGCAAATCTGTATCTGGACTACACTAGTTACAGGAAAGGTAGGAAACAGACTTACCTTTTTTTTTTTTTTTTTTTACAGAAAAGTAGCTAAGACAGCAGTAAAAACAATTCAAATGCAGTGCAAGCTAGCACACTTGAGTATATAGCAATATTAGACCAAACACAGTTTACAAAAATGCAATTAAATTAAAAATGACTAAAAACAAGTGCAGAAGGAGTGTATTAGGTAGAATGTGGTAAAGAGATGGGACTGGGGGAGTGTCCCAGATCAAATCTACAGTGGGGCTGGCAACTGCAAAAGCCACCAAATTTAAACAACAAACCAAAAATAGAGAGGGTGGGTGGGACAAAACACTTTCAGCAGAGATCTAAAAAACTATACAGTGAATTAAAAATAACAGTGCATAACTCTGAATAAAATTAGTCCAGCAACAATTTACAGTACACAATTCTGAAGAACCAAAAAAATATACTTAGCTCTGTATATTTCCAGATAGTTTGAAAAGAGCTCTGTTAGACACAGGTTCCAGCAATGATATGCAGACTGTTAAATAACAGGGTGTATTATTATGCAAGTAATCCTTCAGATAGTCAGATGATACAAGCTGTAAAACCAGTTATACCAATTTAAGACACAGCAGAAAATAGGGGGAGGTGGGACAAAACACTTTCAGCAGAAATCTGAAAAACTATACAGTGAATCAAAAATAACAGTGCACAATGCTGAATAAAATTAGTCCAGCAGCAATTTATAGTACACAATTCTGAAAAACCAAAAAATGTATACTTAGCTCTGTATATTTCCAGATAGTTTGAAAAGAGCTCTGTTAGACACAGGTGAAAATAAAGTATATGTTAGAGGGAGAATATAGGGCACAGCTGTTAGCAACAGTGGCTAACTACCGTAACAGGATAAAAGTGAATTGATTAGATAAAACTAATGGCTAGCACTTGTAAAGCCACATAACATACACAAGATACTAGTTCAGTGCAGTTAAAAGGCAATAACACAGTACAGGAGTAGATATATGCTATAAAAGTTGCAGCTATTACACAGTTCAGGCCAACACTGAATGATATTGCCAAGGTTAAAAAAAGCCTTGTACAAGAAATAACTAGAAATACAATAAAAAGTAAGTCAGACAAATAGATACTGCCTTAACATGTTAGGGTTTTAACTGCACAGCTCACGATCCTTATCACAGTTGGGGAAAAAAAACAGTAATATTATTATACACTGCTGATAAAAATACTAACAGTTGTGAATAAAAAGAACTGCAAAAGCAAAGAAAGATAATCTGTTTCACATTGCAAGATCAAACATTTAGTCAAATGCCTACAACTGGTGCAGCGGGCCTCCAATGTTACAAAACAGTAAGGCGGTTTCAGCCCTATAGTTGTAGTCCCAGCAACATATGCAGGTTTAGACCTTAGCAAGCATATTATAACAGCAAAAACTACACTGGACAGACCTTACTTAAGCCTTAACAGATAATAAAGAAGTAAAAACTAAAAAATTAGCCGGTTTGGGCTGTAGTGTGATTATGGCAGCAAATACAGGTAAAGATCGGCTGGCTGTGAAGTAATAGCGTATCAAAGCCTGACTAGGATACAACATCGACAGTAGGTATGCATGATTGAAATATAGCGTGGATTATATGACTATTATTACAGAACAGTTGCCAGAATGTTTACAAACAGCAGCTAACAAAAAAACAAGGCATTAGGAATACATAGACAGTAGCAGAAAATCGGCAAATCCTTTCCGCCAGAAGTCACAGAGAAGTGTAAAAGTCAACCAACCTTCATCAAACTATTCTGCAACAGACATAGCATCCCATTTCAACTCACACATCATTGACAGCATTCAAAATATTACTGTGGTGGCTCTGCCCATAACTTCAAATGCACATAACCACCACCATATAACTCAACACGTTTCACCTTACAGCCTATCTCAACTTCCTCTATGAAAGAAAAATACTATAGTAACTAAAACCCAGCTCACTATCAGCTAATATCCTCCTAGCAAAATGTGTTAAAATTGCAGCTGATGTTATAGCCTACCCCATTTTTATTCTTATGAACAGGTCAATACAAGAATCCTGTGTTCCAGCCCTCTGAAAAAAAGTCATACATTATTTCACTTCACAAAGGCAGTAGCAAGGCTGAATTACCTAACTTTAGACCTATAGCTGTATTGTCCCCACTGTCTAAATTTCTGGAAAACATATTCACAAACAACTACTCCACTGCTGAAAAACTCCTCGCTCCCAGACAACATGGCTTTCATCCTGTCTTCAGCACAACCTCTGCCCCATTAACCCTCACAAACACCATCATCCAAACCAGGGTCAGTGACAAACTTCTTTCCTCTGTTTTCCTTGATTTGTCAGAAGTCTTTGATGCTGTTTCATATATCAATGTCCTGTAAAAATGCCGTCTGTAGTCCTATCACAGACTATTGTCCAATGGTTCAGAAGGTAATTATCTAGCAGACATCAATCTGTAAAATGGCATAACACTCTCCCTTTCTCTATTCTTAACAGTTACTGTTGGAGTTTCCTGGGGGGGGTCCAATCTTGGCCCCCTCCTCTTTAATGTTTCTTTAACAATTTGTATGCCTCGTCACATCAAACCTCCTTCATTCAATATTTAGTTGATTCAACCCTTATTTGCTCTACAGATGGTCTAAACCATCTTCAACAAATCACATAAGAACCTATTACCTCCATTGAAAATTGACTGTGCAATACACAGCTACTGTTAAAACTCAAAAAAATATGTTTTCACTTTTCTTCCCTTAATCCCACACACAAGACAAATCCAGTTTTAAAATTACCTCCACTGAAAATGCATTAATAGAAGTGGTTCTATACACTAAACCACTATGGATGTTGTGATGATAGGAGGTACTGCCAGCCATGCCAGGAGAAACAGAGCAGTGGATGTATAACTTGTGCCAGCTAGCCGGAATTTTGTAAATAATTATATATCATTTGTATATCAAACTGATTTGTACAGATGTTTCTGCTAAAAATGTATTTGTGAGGTTTGCTTGTGTTAAAATGTATCAACAGTGCACCCTGCTCAAATGAAAAGAAATGTACATGTATTATTGTAAGAAGGGCTTCCAGTGCATCCATTTTCAGGTTTAGGCTCCTAGTGTTAAGCAACATGACCTTCAATTTGCTTTTTGAGAGCTCTTTTATGTTGGAAGGTTTGTCTTTGGGACATTGCCTAAAAAAAGGCACAATGGGGGAGGCAAGAGCATTGGCCAGGATCTGAAAACCCAGTGGTGACAGATGAAGGACATCTCTGGCAAAGAATTGAGGCCTGTTGACCATGTCATCCCAGGCAGACAGATACTGGATCCCCTTGGAATGACACCAGAAACTAAGCCAGTTGTTGAAGTCAATTATTTTTTGTTGGTATTGTGGTATCATTCTTGGTGAAAGTAGGGTGCTGCTTAGGGCTAGGGTCATACCTGCCTGGAACACATACTCAAGAGTTCAGTCATATCTCTCTTCATATAGTCCAGGGAGGTACGTCTTAAGTCATTCACACCAACGGGTACAATAACAGAGCCGTACTTGCACTTGTTGTACAGAGACTTAAGTGCATGTGTGATGTGGCGGATTCTGGCACCAGACAGACAACTGACCGTGACCTTCTCCTTGTCGAGCCTGGTGAGGGGGACATCTCTGTGTCTCACAATTGAGTCACTAATGACTAATGTGTTTGGTTTATTATGTCTTGTGGGCTGTGATGGGTTATTGTTTTGCTTTATGGGGCTGTGCTTGTGAGACACTGGTGTGTTTTCTGCTGTGTGTGATGTGTTTTGTGTTGTGTGTGGAATGTTTGTGAGTGTGTTTTGGAGGTCTATGCTGTTTAGGTAAGTTTTTATTGAGGACCTTTGCATAGGTGTCTGTGTGTTGTGCTTGGCTATGTGATGTGAGTGGTGTGATGTTTGTGCTGGCAATCTCTTTTTTTGTCAGGATTACTGACTGTGGCGCAAGAGAGCTTGGACTCCAGGTTACTAATGTACATGCATTTCTTGTGAATGATATTACTTAAACTGATATTTGGGGCATTTTATTGCTTTTAGAATTTTACATTTAATTTTGCTTGTGATGTTCCTTTTGAGTTTGTTTGTTTATGTTATGTTTTTGTTTATTTTTTATCATTTTGTGTGGTTTGTATATTTTTGCTAAATATAGCCAGTGTTTTGATGAAAATCGCCTAAAATAAAGTGGAAGCTGAAATTCTGATCCTTCAAATTCCATGCGAGTAACATATGAGTGAGGTCCTATTTTTGGATATAAAAGATCCTCTAATTTAAAAAAATCAGTTGTGTTATGAAGAACAAATAAGAACATTAGCAACTCATAATATGAAAACTGGTACTCATTAGTGTGGTAGATGTACTTTTTGTAAATGTATTTATACTGATAATTCTATTATTCACCCCTTATATAATTATTATTTTATACTTAGGGCGTATGGTAATTGTAATACCAGAAATCTGGTTTATTTAGCAAAGTGCTCTGAATGTCCAGCATACTATATAGGTAAAACAAACCAACGCCTTAAGGATAGACTATCTAACTATTTATCAGAAATAAGAAGGGGGATAGAAAATAATGCTATGTTTAAACATATACAGAGTAGAGACAGTAAACATATGTTTAAGTTTATGATTTTGAGTGTCATTTCTCCTAAACTTCATGGTAAAGATATAAGGTTACAAACTGAAAATGAAGAGAATAAGTTGATTTTGCAGTTCAAATCACATCATCCACCAGGTTTGAATGATGTAGTTTGTATAAAACCAGTTCTAATAGAATAACTTAATTTTTAAAAAATGTATATGTTTCACATATGTAGAAAATTGTATGTACACCCCTATTAAATTAGTATATTTTTAATTGTTTTAATTGTTTAACTGCTCTTTTGTCATGTGATTCATTATCTGTATAAAATAACTGAATTCATTCTCTCCTTAGTTGGGAGGGTGGCCTAATGGTTAAGGTGTTTGCCTTACAAACACAAGGTGCAGAGCTTGAGTCTTACAAGGGATAATTGGCTAGGCTTTAAATGGCTCTGAAGGGCAGTTAGCTTAGTGTGAATCTATGGATGTTATTGCCTGAGAAAGCGTTCTACATACATGAAAGTGTATCAATGCTAACAACATTAAATTTGTTTATATACCTCGCAGTTCCTGATTACTTGGTTTCCTTGTATTTTTCGGTGTGGTGGATCTGGATTTATAGCAAAGGTTTTGAGTTTTGGTGTTCTTATAACCCAAAATGGCCCTTAATTTGTTTCTTCTCCTAACAACAGAATAAATTAACATACTGGTACATATATTCAATGGAGCTGAGTGGAGGACAAGGAAAATATGAAAAGCAGCCCAGCTGGGCATAAATCCCTACGTAACTCAATGGGTTGCCAACTGGCTTACTGACAGAACCCAGACTGTAAAAGTAGCCGACTCCAAATCCAGCTCCAGACAAAAGACAAGTAGAGTACCTCAGGGTTCAGCCCTGGGACTACTCTTGTTTGACATCTACTTCTCTGAAGTACAGGCTAACACTAAGGGACTCTGGCTAACAAAGTTTGCAGATGACTGCAGACTGGGAGCCATTACTGAATCCCTAAATGATGTGGATATTCTACAAAAGGGCCTTACAGAAACAGATGCTTGGTGCCAGAGCCATGGGCTCAAGCTTAAGGCCAAGAAATGTATAGTTATCACCTTTGGGAAAAAACATGTACCCATGAATTACCACATAGGTGGCAGTACACTAAACACCGAAAGTGTGATGAGAGACTTAAGGACACAGGTGGACAGTGGTCTTGCTTTCGATAAACACATCGCCACAACAGTCAGGAAATCCTTCTATGTGGTACACCTCATCACTAAGTGCTTTTCATCCAGAAAAAAGGAGGTCATTGTCCCACTGTACTCATTCCTCATTAGACCCATTATAGAGTTTGGTATGTACCTCACAAGACATCTGCAACAGCTGGAAAAGCCACAGAAATGGTTTCACTACATATGACCAAAAGTTCATTTGATCAAAGCCCATATGACCGAGACCATATTACCGAAAGTTTATTTCACCGAAAGCCCATATGACCGAAAACTCATTTGACTGAAAAACAGTACTGGCAGGTATATGCCCATTTCCCCACTGTAACACGACCCTGGAGTGAGAATATTAAGTTGGAGGGTATGGGGGACACAGCCCCTCACATTTTGCAAAAAGTTTGTACTGATGTTATATGTTTTAATGTATTTTTAATGGATACACATGTATATAATAGTGCATAAACTGCAATTATGTGGAGGGCTACGCACCCCACACCCCCCCAACTTTATATTCTCACTCCAGGGTCGTGCAACAGTAGGGAACTGGGCATATACCTGCCAGTGCTGTTTTTCGGTCAAATGAGTTTTCGGTCATATGGGCTTTCGGTGAAATTAACTTTCGGTAATATGGTCTCAGTCAAATGGGCTTTCGGTCATATGTAGTGAACCCACAGAAATACCTCACTAAAAGAATCACAGGCCTAAAGCAGATGCCCTATGCTGACCACCTAAAAAAACTCCAGCTATACTCTGTGGCATATCGTCTACTCAGAGGCTACTTAACATACAAGGCCATGTCAAACCCTGAGCTGTTGGACATGCTCCACTTAAAGAAATTCCAATCCCTCAGAGCCACACGCTCCAGAGATCTAAACCTTGTCATCACAGTGAACAAAACATGCTGGAGGGATAGGTTCCTGACCCAGAGACTCCTAATACTCTGGAACAGACTGCCCATATATGTCAACCAGAGCGCCTCCTTGGCCCTCTTCAAAAGGAACCTTGAGGATTGGATGAGAGATAGGAAATTCACCCCAGGGATCACGTCAGTCACCCTGCTAGACAGGGGTCCAGGGAAGTAAATATTGTTGGAAGAAATATCCAGGGATTTGTTATGGCTAGGCTTGTATAGGCCCTAGGGCCGATAGCCTAGTACCAACCTATGAACCTATATAGTGAGCATAGCATAAATATAAACTCATATTAAAATGGAATTTTGTATTAAGCATTATGCAGTACACACAGCAGAAAACACAATGATGTGTATATTATTACAGCTGCCTACTTTGTGCATTAAACCAGGAAGGCTAAAACATTAATGGTTTCAGTGGCAGCAGCATTGCTTATGTCACCATTATGGTCACTAACACAGTAACATGACACAGAGTAGCTGCAGTCCCTTATAAGTTAAAAACTGTACATCTTTGGAAGTGGTGTTGACTAATTTTGAAGGCTGTCACCTTATCATTCTTTCTGTAGGTAAACAGCTGACATTTTCATTAACTATGTTTCATAGTTTCATAGTCTTGACTGCTCCATTGGTTATCATATCACCAAAGTATTGACGTCTGAGTACCATTAGTGCACTTTTTGTTACCCATGTAAGTATCTAAATGTATTTTAAATCTGTCCAAACTGTTAAGAGTTCCTAACCTCTAATGATAACCTATTCCAGTATTTACTCCAGGGTCGTGCTACAGTGGGGAACTGGGCATATACCTCCCAGTGCTGTTTTTCAGACAAATGAGTTTTCGGTCATATGAGCATTCGGTGAAATTAACTTTCGGTAATATGGTCTCAGTCAAATGGGCTTTCGGTCATATGTAGTGAACCCACAGAAATACCTCACTAAAAGAATCACAGGCCTAAAGCAGATGGCCTGTGCTGACCACCTAAAAAAACTCCAACTATACCATGTGGCATATCATCTACTCAGAGGCTACTTAACATACAAGGCCATGTCAAACCCTGAGCTGTTGGACATGCTCCACTTAAAGAAATTCCAATCCCTCAGAGCCACACGCTCCAGAGATCTAAACCTTGTCATCACAGTGAACAAAACATGCTGGAGGGATAGGTTCCTGACCCAGAGACTCCCAATACTCTGGAACAGACTGCCCATATATGTCAACCAGAGCGCCTCCTTGGCCCTCTTCAAAAGGAACCTTGAAGATTGGATGGGAGAGAGGAAATTCACCCCGGGGATCACGTCAGTCACCCTGCTAGACAGGGGTCCAGGGAAGTAAATATTGTTGGAAGAAATATCCAGGGATTTGTTATGGCTAGGCTTGTATAGGCCCTAGGGCCGATAGCCTAGTACCAACCTATGAACCTATATAGTGAGCATAGCATAAATATAAACTCATATTAAAATGGAATTTTGTATTAAGCATTATGCAGTACACACAGCAGAAAACACAATGATGTGTATATTATTACAGTTGCCTACTTTGTGCATTAAACCAGGAAGGCTAAAACATTAATGGTTTCAGTGGCAGCAGCATTGCTTATGTCACCATTAGGGTCACTACCACAGTAACATGACACAGAGTAGCTGCAGTCCCTTATAAGTTAAAAACTGTACATCTTTGGAAGTGGTGTTGACTAATTTTGAAGGCTGTCACCTTATCATTCTTTCTGTAGGTAAACAGCTGACATTTTCATTAACTATGTTTCATAGTTTCATAGTCTTGACTGCTCCATTGGTTATCATATCACTAAAGTATTGACGTCTGAGTACCATTAGTGCATTTTTTGTTACCCATGTAAGTATCTAAATGTATTTTAAATCTGTCCAAACTGTTAAGAGTTCCTAACCTCTAATGATAACCTATTCCAGTACTTAGATATCAAGTGAGTGACATAATTATCTTGTTTGCAGGTGGAATTGTACTCGGTCGTAAACAAAGGACCCTAATCCCTGATTTGAGGGAGTGGCACCTCAGATACAAGATCACTTTCTGCTCTAAAATTATCTTTTACATTTTTTTTTAAATTACTGTCACTGTCAAGCATAACTTACCCCAAAATATTATGTACAATATGTTGTACAAAGTCATATGTTTTAATTTATCACTGTAATATAACTTTTTTAGCAATATATATCCTGTTGATATATCACATCTGTGCTGATTCTAATATCCCTATCTCCTTGTATAGTTATAATTGGTCTAACAGTAAACACAAATACAGCCCTTAATATGTGTGATTCTCTTGTTTATATACTTATAAATATAAGCCCTAGTTGTCTCATAGCTCTATATCTTATGTAGGTAATGTGTTGTCTTGGCATTATTCCAAATGTATTACTTATTTCATTTTTATGATTGAGTAGCCCCTCCAGATTTTCTGAGCTCCTTTTACTGGGGAGACCTTGATACAAAAAAAAAATGATAATAAGGCAGAGCCATGCTTATAAACAAGCCAGAAGCATCCATGCTACACATTAATGAAGCACATACTCATCAGTTAATTAATAACAAATAACAGAGATCAGTCAGTGCAAGCATAGACACTATACAGAAGGCCAGCAACATAAGCAAGCAGTCATGTAGTTAATCAATAACTGAATGATATAAGACACATATATGTAAAAACGGCAAATAACAGTGAGGTTACTGGTGAACTATTAAATCTCAGGTTTAAACAAGGCACAGTGCTGAATTCATACCACTCTACTGTCCAGATTTTCACAGAATGTCTAGATTTTTGCCTTATATTTTTTTATCTGTTTCTCATAAAATTTGTGATTTTCTGGGAAATCACTGAGGATTGAAGTCACTAAATAATGGCACATATTTGAGTTTTAGATTTTATATCCTTTCAGCAAAATGCATGCTAACATAAAACCTGCTATTCTAGCAACATTTTACATTTATTAGAGCAATATTTAAAATATGTCTCTATTTTTGGGCCTTTCTCCCCCTCCCCAATATTTTAGGCTTTGTCCAGATTTCATGAGCTAAGAGACTAAGAGGTATGGTGTTGATTAATGCAGATCAATATAAAGTATACATGTAGACAGAAACAGCCTCACTGATTTGGTAGGTGATGGCAACATAGGTTTATAGGTAGGTACTAGGCTAATGGCCCTAGGGCCTATATAAGCCTAGCCAAAAAGGCACCCTGGCTTTTGCCACCCAAGAAAATTATTTTCCTGTGACCCTGTCGAGCAAAGCCATAGAGGTGATCCCCGGGGTGAATTTCCTATTTCCCATCCAATCATCAAGATTTTTCTTGAAGAGTACTAATGAGGAGCTTTGTTTGATATAGATAGGTAGTTTGTTCCAGAGTATGGGAAGTTTCTGTAACAGGAATCTATCCCTCCAGCATGTTCTGTTTATTGTCGTGACAAGGTTTAGGTCCCTAGAGCATGTAGCTAAGAGGGGTTGGGATTTCTTTAAGTGGAGCATGTCCAACAGCTCTGGGTTTGACATAGCTTTGTATGTTAGGCAGAGATTGCCTCTGAGTAGGCGATATGCGATGGAGTAAAGCTGGAGTTTTTTGAGACTGTCTGCGTAGGGCATCTGTTTGAGGCCAGTAATCCTCTTTGTGAGGTATTTCTGCAGCCTTTCCAGTTGTTGTAGATGTCTTGTGAGGTACATACCAAAAGGGGCGTTGTACTCTATAATGGGTCTAATGAGTGATGAGTAGAGGGGAACAATGACCTCCTTTTTCCTGGATGAGAAACCTTTTGTGATGAGGTGTGCCACGTAGAAGGATTTCCTGACTACTGTGGCGATGTGATTATCAAAGGCGAGACTACTGTCCACCTGTGTCCAAAGGTCTCATCATACTTTCGGTGTTAAGTAGTTTACCGCCTATGTGGTAGTTCATGGGTACAGAGTTTTTACCAAAGGGGATGACAATGCACTTTTTGGCATTGAGCTTGAGGCCATGGCTTTGATACCAGACATCTGTCTCAGTGAGGCCCTTTTGTAGGATGTCCACATCATTAGGAGTTTCGATTATGGCTCCTAGTTTGTAGTCATCTGCAAACTTCATTAGCCAAAGACCTTTTGTGTTAGCATGTACTTCAGAAAAGTAGATACCAAACAGGAGAGGACCCAGGACTGATCCCTGTGGTACTCCACTTGTCACTGGTCTGAAGTCGAAGTTGGAGTCTGCTACTTTCACAGTGTGGGTATTTACTGTAATGTTCCATCTCCTGATACAAGCTGTACGTTATTTAATGTTTAATATGTAGCTGTTTTTGCAGCATGGACTTTTGACACTATAAAACTACTTCAGCCATTATAGTCCAAATGTCTTTATCAGCTTGGGGTCTGACAATATATCCCGCAGCTGTTTACCATCATGTTATAATAGGTCTGGTTTAGATCTGACAAGAAAGAAAACATCAATGATGGCTCTCCCAGCAGCAGCAATAATTTGTACCTCTCAACTGTACAGATTTTCACAGAATGTCCAGATTTTTGCCTCAAATATTTGGTCTGCTTTTCATAAAATTGTGGTTTTCTGTCAAATCATTGGCAAGTCATTAAAGATTAAGGTCAGATAATAAAGACAAATATTTGAGTTTCAGGCTTCATACCCCACAAAATACATGCTAACACAAAATCTGCTATGCTATCAACTTTTGAAGTTTGTAAGAGCAATATTTAAAATTGTCCCTATTTTGGGGCCTTTTTCCCCATTACTTATGGCTGTGTCCAGATTTCTTGCTGTAAGAGGTTGAGAGGTAGTAGTAGTACATCAGCAGTAGCTGGTAACAGCTCTCACATCACTGCATCTTATTCAGCATAATTTGAATGTGCAAAGATTTCTCAGCATTCTGTCATTTTCTGAGCAAGTAACCCATCAAGCCTTTAAAGTCATGTGTTGTAAATCTCCTCAAAAATACATTTAAAATCATGATACTGAAGAGAGGCCAATGAATGAATATTTTACTTTACACAGGTAAACAATATGCTTATCATTCAATTGACATTTTGCCAACAAGACAAATAGCATAGATGGCCCCAGTCTCAAAGAAGTGTTACTTGAAACATGTTACTTTGATATTTCTGAGAAAGATTAATGTAGTACCTTGATTAGCTCAGAAATATTAGAACTCATCAGTTACATGGCTATTTGTAATGGCTTCTAAATGGAAGTTAAAGTCTCCATGAAATGCTATTGATTGAAACTAATGCTGACATCAGCTTATCAACACTGAGAAGAACTGTAAACGTGTGGTGAGTTTTCTGTTATTCAGACTTATGTTGCCTCCTACGTTGTGCACAGTTTCAGCTCTTGGAAACTGTATAATCTGGTGTAAACAAAGTTCACTTTCAACATTTTTCTTCCTTTCTTTCCCACTGAATTGTTAAAGGTGGATGCAAACTACACAGGCAAAACAGTGGAGTTTAGTTCTCACAGATAAAGTCTTTTATTTCCAAGTTAATAGTGTACACAACCATAGGATATATTCTCAAGTATTACTGTTATTACAACATTAAAAACATTGTATCATACTCTGTATCCAGGCTTCGGTTACTTAGATGTTGACAGCTATGCAAACTGTTTTTCCAGCCCTTTCAATAGATTTTTTGATTAATAAACTTTCTGAAAATGTGTAAAAACATAACACACATAGTACTAGCTGCCTTGAACACTAACATACAATTCAAAGGCGCAGTGTACATTGTACAGGGCCAGTGCACAAAGAAATGCAGAGTTAGGGCTAGCTCTTAGTCCAGAAACATCTGTTCAGGAGGTTTGCAGAAGTGAAATGCTGCTTGTATATCAAGCAGGAAGCTGTGTGCACTGAGTATGCAAACGCGCTACATAGATTGACTAACAGTACAAATGCACTTCGGATATATTCCAAGGCTGTGTATGCAAACTGTTACACTTCAGATGTATTCCAAGGATGTGTATACAAACTGTTACACTTCAGATGTATTCCAACGGTGTGTATACAAACTGTTACACTTCAGATATATTCCAAGGGTGTTTATACAAACTGTTACACCTCCAATGTATTCCAAGGGTGTGGATACAAATTGTTACACTTCATGTATTCCAAGGCTGTGTATACAAACTGTTACACTTCAGATATATTCCAGGGGTGTGTATACAAACTGTTACACATCAGATGTATTCCAAGGGTATGTATATAAACTGTTACACCAGATGTATTCCAAGGCTGTGTATACAAACTGCTACACTTCAGATGTATTCCAAGGGTGTGTATACAAACTGTTACACTTCAGATGTATTCCAAGGCTGTGTATACAAACTGTTACAGATGTGAAGCAGCAGAAGGGAGTCTACTCTGCCACTATACAAATGCATCTTGTAATCACCCCTAATCATGCATCCATCCAATATTAACAATGTACACAGATAATAGGCACAAAAATTATCTGAAGTTTTCAACGCACCAGTATAAAGCTGCTCGAGCTGTTATAGCAGTGAAGCTCCATGGACACAAGTATCTCACATCACACACTTTATATATATATATATATATATATATATATATATATATATATATATATATATATATATAAAGATATACCATAATTGCTCCTATGTGCATCACTGGGCTACAATGATAACAGTAATGACTAATACATGTACATAACATACATAACATGGAAGAATTCCATACTTCTGTAACTCCAGTAGAGTATAAAGTCCACATGAAAAGCAGATGAGAAGCAGAATACAGGAATGGGTAATTAACCCAATGCACTTCTGTAACCTTCTGAACTATGTCACTCATTCTTGCACACTACACTAGCAGAAAAGGCTTACATGTGCACAGCTATTCCTTGCATGGGGCAATGTGCAGTCTGCTTCCAAATGGCTGTGTGCAAATAGGCTCACTAGCAACAGATTGCTTCCACCTTTAGTTATCATCCAGGTTCCCATTTGTCTTACAGTAGGTAATATTGTCCCAATGTTCTGTACCCTCAGCACATATGCATCCTTCTAGCAACTACTATACCCTCACAAGCCAGTATTATGTCACAATAGCACATAATACAGACGTTAGACATAAGTTACTAAGGAGTTACAGTCTGTAATCAGTGACATATTCTCTGCATCTCCATTTGTACATTGTTCAGCTCTCAGCAAATCACTGCCAAACAGTGTTCATAGGTAAGTACTAGGCTAGCGACTCTCGTGGGTCATTTGAAGCCCAGCCATTTTTCCTTTTTGTGCTCAACATAACCTATCCCTTCTGGTTATAGGTTGGCCTTGCCTATCCCATGGTCGATAATTATATCCATCAATTCACAGTCCCTTTTTCCTGTTTTTGCACATGGACTTGGGGTGTCACTTCAACAGTGACAATCATCTAGAGCCAAGGTTTTCACCAACAGGTGGCTAGCCCTGCACTTGTAGTTCTTCCAAGCCACACACTCACATGCACACTCACACCTGTGGCCAAGTTAGAGTGTCCAATCCACCTAGTGCATGTGAATGTGGGAGGAAACCCATGCAAACTGAGGGAGGACATGCAGACTCCACACAGAAGGCACCCCAGCTAAGAATTGAGCCAGGGAACCTCTTGCTGTGAGGTGATAATGCGATCTACAGTGCCACTGGGGTAAATAATTATATATTACACCTAATAAAAATAACTGGGATCATACCATAGATGATTTGAGGGGACCCATGCATAGCATAAAGCATTTATGAGCTGCCTGTTATTAGACTGTGAGAAATAATTTGCTAGTGGTAGCATATTTTAAACTCCTTGAATACTTTTGTGTGACTGATAATATTGGTGCACAGCCTATAAAACTATTTGCATTCTATAAACAATAACCCCCACTTGCCTCTTGCACTACCAATAATATGGGCACACGGCTCGTGATGCTCTGTGTCTTCTATCTATAATACTCCTCCCTATGAGCATGTCTGTAGTATTAGTGCCACAGTCTCACTGATAGGGGGGAGTATTATAGATAGACGACACAGAGCATGTCTGTGCACATGCAGTATTAGTGTCACAGATAAGCTCTGTGTCTTCTATTGATAATACTGCCCCCTATGTACATGTCTGTGGCACTAATATTACACGTGCACAGCATGCAGTTCTGCACACCCTTTATATACAGCTGCCTCACATTCCAAAGTGCATAGAGCTGTGTGATTGCATGGTATACAGTGCTACTCTTCTGGGAACTCTGCTTGCTGTTACCCTCCAAGCACAATGCCTTTCAGTGAATAACAAAGGACTTCCACTCACTTGCTTGATTACCCAACCTTGAGTCACAGTTGTTCAAGAATAATAGCCTGAGTTGGTATTTACTTATGTTTCATTGCTCACTTCTCAACACAGTAAATGATCACAAGTACTTGTATGATAGTGAGTTGGTGGTGGTCTGAGTTCAGTGAACCTTGGGGAAAGAATAAGATAGGTCTAATACCGCTTGTCAGTGACTATTCTTTCTCAGAGATACAGTGACTTCACTGCGAAAATAATAAAATAAGGGGAATGTGGAGGTGATTTTAAGTCTTGCTCCCATGAAAAAATGCTATTTGTTATTTTCATATTAGCTCACAAAATAATTTTAAATCACGTGCAGGAGTTACAGAATGTGTGTGCTCGAAGTGCCATTTAAGAGATGTTATGACCAAACAGTTGGTGTGGCTGTGAACAGGTAAAGCATATGAAGTTCATCCATAAAGGACCTGTTTCTTAGTACACATCTCATTTTGGTCAACACCACTGAGTGCCTGCTAACAGATTTGTAATTCTCTTTCAAAAATATGTATCCATCTATATTGTGAGACACCCTTCATATAAAGTCAGTACACTTTATATAGAGCATCTCTAAATCTCTGAACCCCAGACTGACACTTTTTTCCTTCTACTGTTGCCATACTGTAACTAGTGCCTCTACATTGTAGTAATAATGATGATGGGGGTGGTGGTGGTGGTGATGAAGATGATAACAATGACTCTGATGAGGAGCAGGTGAGATGACAGAAAGCTTTTTTAACATCCATTTACATCTTTAAACTCTGTCATCTGCCCAGTGGTCTATGTGTGTGTTGTAGTGTTTCTTCAGACAGACTTATTCACAAGTGAGATGATAACACTGCAATGCTTAGGATAAACCATTTTTTTCATCTTACCTTTAAGCATCCATGTGACTAGCACTTGCGTTAAAACCTATTGGAAAGAACTAGGAAGTCTTAAACTGATACAAGCACTCAACTCTCCTTGTTAATAAGGATAAATTAATCATAGGCACTAAGCAGCCTATAATTGCAAAGTACCTTGCTAAGGTAAGGGAAAACAGCTCTTGTACTTTACAAAAAAAAAAACACCAAACCAGGCATGTCCGAGGGTCAGCTTCCGGGAATTTCTCCTGTCCACCTGGTGAATCTGGGCATACTGGGGCAATGCAGCAATTGCCTCATGTACACAGAAAACCCTCTCCTCCTACCACCCAACACTACAACCTGCGAGAGATGCACTTAAATAGCCAAACTGGAAGCAAAGCTCTCTCCACCCAAGATTGTGCTAGACAGTCAAGAGGAGAAGGTTAACACCCACACTACACCTCAAGCAACACATAGCCCTTCTAAACCCACACCACCAACACCCATACATAGCAACACTAAACGCACATACGTGGAGGCCCTTAACAGTAACCTGCCCAAGCAACAAGGACCTCCGAAGCTGAAATGCAAACAAACACTAATCACAACCAAAGTGTCACATAGCTCACAACACCACTGTGCCACCCAATAACAGCCCCTAAGGCAAGAAAATGTACCCAACACTTTAGTCATAGGTGACTCTATAGTCAGGCACACTGATGTCCCACTCACCAAGCTGAAAAAGGAAAAAAATTACAGTCAGTTGCCTGTCGGGTGCCAGGATCTGCCACATAACACATGTACTCAAGTCACTCCACAACAAGTACAAATATGACTCTGTCATTGTCCATGTTGGAGTGAATGACTTGAGATGTACCTCCCTGGACTACATGAAAAGAGACATGTTAGAGCTCTCGGATCATGTGGCCCAGGCAGGTATGACCCTAGCCCTGAGTAGCATCCTGCCTTTGCCCAGAATGATACCACAGTATAAGGACAAAATAACTGACTTCAACAACTGGCTAAGCTTCTGGTGTCATTCAAAGTGGATCCAGTATCTGTCTGCCTGGGACGACATGATCAACAGACCACAATGCTTTTCTAGAAATGGTCTGCACCTGTTGCCCCTGGGATTCAGGTTACTTACTAAAGATCTTGCCACCCCTATAGTGCCTTTTTTAGGCAAAGTTTAAAGGACAAAACCACCACTGTAACAGGTACAAGCATGCAAAATCTGAAGGTAATGCTACTCAATGCTAGAAGTCTAAATCTCAAAATGCATTCTCTCGAGGCACTCCTAAAAATGGAGAACATCGATATCTGTGCAGTAACTGAGACCTGGTTCAAGGCTCCAGAGAGCACCCCTGCAATACCAGGCTACAACTCTTACCACACTTTTCGGTCACCAAACTAGGACCGGGACACAAAAGGTGGAGGAGTGTCCATATTCACCAAGGATATTCACAACACCAGGCTAGTTGCCCAACACAATGCATCTGAAATTCTCCAGGTGCAACTAACAATAGGTAAGACTGCAATCCAAATTGTAGCTTGCTACAGATTCCCTACCATGCCCTAAGATTCTCACTACACCTTTCTAAACATACTGGAAAATATTAAGATACAACCAAACACCCTAATACTGGGTGATTTCAACTACCCTACCATTAACTGGGAAAACTACTCGTGTGCCAACACCTTTGCCCAACGGTTCTTGGAATTCATAAATTCCAATGCCCTGGATCAACTAATCCTTAGTCCCACCAGGGGCTCCAATATCCTAGACCTGGTCATTACCAACATGGGAAATCGATGCTCCACACCTATGGTCACCCCCCTCATTGGTCAGGTCTGAACATAAGCTAATCACCCTTGATATCCACATCCCACCCCCCACCCACCAGTAAGGAAACCTCCTTAAAAAACTTCTCCAAAGTCAACTTCATGCTGCCCAAGTCAGAAGTGACAAATGTCATGACACCCATGCAGAGGGAACTGAAAGTTCAACTGCTGAATCCTACACTAAAGCACTGTACGAGCACATCCACTCGTGCATAAATCGTGCCATCCCCAATAGAACCAAGATGCTCTCCTCCAAGAAAAGAAAGCGCATACAACAAAAGGAAGAAACTGCTGCAGAAAAGAGGAAAATTCCAGGATGCAAAAAACTCCATTACCACCTTCATTAAGAATCTGAGATCCCTCATAAAATCCTCCAAAGCTAGTTACAGAAATAAAATTGCCCAAGATTCCAAAGACAACCACAAGGCATTCTATAGCTATGTCAAGAATCTAAATGGCAATGCTCAGATCTGCTCTGAGCTACAACAGAATGGCATTAAATATACTGATCCCAGGGATATTGCCAATATCCTGGCAGATCGATTCAGTCCAAACTTCACCCTCCTCTCACCCCCTAAAGGGTCCATCTCAATACTGAAAGATTGCCAAATTCCGGTAATAACGGTCATAGAGGTAGAAAACGCACTCTCCAAAGCTAAGAATACAGCATCCATGGGACTAGACGACATCCCAGGCTGTGTACTACATGAACTACTAAATGAACTGGCTCCTCACCTAAGTGTCATGTTTAATCATAGCCTCACCTCAGGCTTCATGCCCACTGAGTGGCGCACAGCTACAGTTATCCCACTCCACAAGGGGAGATCCACCTTGGATCCCAGGAACTACCACTCCATCAGTCTGACGAGCCTGATCTGCAAGGCCATGGAACGTATTATCATGGAACTTATAAGCAAAGACATTGTCAACCTTCAAACACTGGACCCCACCCAGTTTGGGATTGTGAAGGGCCGATCTTCTCTCCTGAACCTGATTGACTTCTTTGAATCAGTCTCCAGAGCAATGGACAAGGGTAAGGTGGTCCACACAGCCTATCTGGACCTTGCCAAGGTCTTTGACACCATCCCCCACTCTGGAAACATAGATAAACTTGCTAAGTTGGGCATTAATCCCTACGTCACTCGATGGGTTGCCAACTGGCTTACTGACATAACCCACACTGTAAAAGTAGCCGACTCCAAATCCAGGTCCAGACAAGTCATAAGTGGAGTACCTCAGGGTTCAGTCCTGGGACCGCTCTTGTTTGGCATCTACTTCTCTGAAGTACAGGCCAACACTAAGGGACTCGGCTAACAAAGTTCGCAGATGACTGCAAACTGGGAGCCATTATTGAATCCCTAAATGATGTGGATATTCTACAAAAGGGCCTTACAGAAACAGATGCTTGGTGCCAGAACCATGGGCTCAAGGTCAGTGGCAAGAAATGTATAGTTATCCCCTTTGGGAAAAAACATGTACCCGTGAATTACCACATAGGTGGCAGTACACTAAACACCGAAAGTGTGATAAGAGACTTAGGGACACAGGTGGACAGTGGTCTCACCTTCGATAACCACATCACCACAACAATCAGGAAATCCTTCTATGTGGCACACCTCATCACTAAGGCCTTTTCATCCAGAAAAAAGGAAGTCATTGTCCCACTGTACTCATCCCTCATTAGACCCATTATGGAATACAATACCCTGTTTGGTATTTACCTTTCAAGACATCTGCAACAACTGGAAAGGTCGCAGAAATACCTCACTAAAAGAATCACAGGCCTAAAGCAGATGCCCTATGCTGACCATCTAAAAATACTCCACTTATACTCTGTCACATATCGTCTACTCAGAGGTGATCTCTGCTTAACATACAAGGTCATGTCAAACCCAGAGCTGTTGGACATGCTACACTTAAAGAAATCCCAATCCCTCAGAGACACACGCTCCAGGGATCTAAACCTTGTCATCACAATAAACAAAACATGCTGTAGGGATAGGTTCCTGACCCAG
Source organism: Protopterus annectens (assembly GCF_019279795.1). Taxonomy (NCBI): domain Eukaryota; kingdom Metazoa; phylum Chordata; order Ceratodontiformes; family Protopteridae; genus Protopterus; species Protopterus annectens. Next base: position 1,776,481,402 of record NC_056726.1, on the reverse strand, counting down.
AGACTCCCCAGACTCTGGAATAGATTGCCCATACATGTCAAGCAGAGTGCCTCTTTGGCCCTCTTCAAAAGGAACCTTGACGACTGGATGGGAGAAAGGAAATTCACCCCGGGGATCACGTCAGTTGCCCTGCTAGACAGGGGTCCAGGGAAGTAAATAGTGTGGGAAGAAATAGCCAGGGAATTGTTATGCCTAGGCTTGTATAGGCCCTAGGGCTGATAGCCTAGCACCAACCTATGAACCTATGAACCTATGTCCTGTGCAGACCACCTTATGGCCCTATCCCTGTATTCTGTCCCCTACAGGCTTTTGAGTGGAGATCTATGCCTGGCATAGAAGGCATTGTCAGACCCCACTCTGATGGACCTCCTGCATATCCACAAAACAAACAGCACCAGAATTGCCCATTATAAAGACTTAAACTTTGCCTGTGATATAAATAGTACCTGCTGGAGAGGCAGGTATGTTCCCAGAGACTACGCCATCTATGGAACAGGCTACCATCCATGTGAAGCAGACTTTCTCCCTAACCCAATTCAACTGTAATTTGGATAGTTGGATAGGAGAACAGGAAACTTATCCCTGCTTTGGCACCTATGTCTCTAATGGACACAGGCAACCTCAAAATGGTTCATCTCCCAGGCCCCTGCTTGTAAATGTTTCATTTCCCAACCACCTGCTTAGACTTAGCAAGGGTACCAGAACTTGTCAGAGACTTGGGTGGGATGCATGGCAAGACTTAAAAAGGCCCTTATGCTTGTTAGCCTAGTAAACACATATGAATGTGTGTGTGTGTGTGTGTGTGTGTGTGTGTGTGTGTGTGTGTGTGTGTGTGTGTGTGTGTGTGTGTGTGTGTATGTGTGTGTGTCTGTGTGTGTGTCTGTGCGTGTGTGTCTCTGTGTGTATCTATATGAAGCTTATTGTAGGTGGTGTGTGTGTGTGTGTGCGTGCGTTTGTATGTGTGTGTGTGTGTGTGTGTGTGTGTGTGTGTGTGTGTGTGTGTGTGTGTGTGTGTGTGTGTGTGGGTTAGTGCGTGCATGTGTGTGTGTGTGTGCTGCACCCATGAATGTAGACATCAGTTATCGACATCATTGATATATTTACATTTTGAATGGAAAATAGTTTCTCCAAACAACAACTACATATCCTACAGCAACTATGAAACATACGGGAGGAACTCTTTATATCAAAAATATAAAAATATGTATATACTAATAGTAAAACAAATACAAACCAATTTAACAGAAAGCCTATTTTCTAAGTACAGTGATGTCCTCCAGGGTGGGTTTTACAGGGGAAATAATGGACCTTCAGGAGTGGAAAGGCCTTATGCGTCCTGGGGCGATGGGCCTCATAACAAGTTTGGGCAGTCTGTTACTTCCCCAATAACACCCACCCAGCTGAACATCCTTACTTGTTTAATTCCCAAAGGAATGAGTTCTGAGTGCATTCTTAAACCTGATGGTGGACAAAACAGAGGATCCCAAGGGAATTCACCCTTGGATCCAAGAAAAACTCTGTACAGAATTAGCCACACTTTAACCATAGTCTTTAACAAGTCATGAGAGGATGGGTTGATAGCAAGAACTAGAAGAAAGCAAATGACTCTACTTTGCACATGTTATTAGGACATACAAGCATATGAGTGTGCCAGAAAAAGATGAGTACATCTACTGTGCCACTCTGTTTGTTGATATTGTCTTTCCCAAAATGTATTCCCTCCATTTTCCACTTATCCAAAGCCTTCATGAGTCCTATCATAGTTTTGTATCCCACTAGATTAATTAATGGTTCTCCCTTCTCCTTCAGCTGGATTCTTTGTCATTAACATTTCATTTGTCTCCCCTTTAAAAGACACTCTTATGTCTGGGTTCTTTTCCTTCTTCTCTTTAACAAATCTTCCCTCTTTTTCATAGGTCTGTTCTTATTCTTCCTCTTATATCAGAGCCTTGGTATAATTATAACATATTATTTAAAACTGAGAAAGCAAGTAGAAAAAAGTGAGGAGGGGCCTGGCATGCATAGGGAATATCTAATCCTCTTCTTTATAGACCATCATATTTGTACTATGCTAGATAACTCTAAAAACCACATTTCTGCATAGGCACTGACAAAACTGAGACTGTGACAAAAAGGACAGTTAGAATGATGCAGGACTTAAGCCAGACATACCATAATGAAATAGTCATACTCTTAATATGCACAACCTAGGGGAAATAAAGGGTAGGTGATATGGGAAATATGTAACCAACTGAAGAGCTCAAGATAGTAGCATCTTTCAGATTGTGATGCATAAGCTGAAACTAGTGAGTTGTTGACTCAGAGGTGATGGTAGTTTGAAACCTTCTGTCATACTGGGTGACAAATGCATGGAACTGCCTATATGAGATGGTTGTAAAAATCTGAAAAGTATTCATGAAATTCAAGAATGCATGTATTCCAATCAATGAGAAATTGTGTCTTATCAATAAGGTATGAGGACCAAGCTACCTTTATTAGCCAACAAATTTTTGTTTCTGGCAAAAATTTATGTGGTCTATATGTTGCTCACAGAGATGTTTGATGTGGCTTCCTTCACACTTGTTAGTTATGTAAAAAGAGCATTTTGTAATCTCAATCAGAAGAGGTTGGAAAGGATTGGGAAGAGAGAGACTGGATAAGCAATTCACAAAGAAACAATGGGGGGAATATATGTATGTTTCCCAAATATGCAACAAAGTCTAGAAGATTTAGGATCTTTGCTTGGAAGTGTTTACATAGGTATTTTTATACCCAAGTAGAATCCAGACTTTTTCTTCAGGTAGTGAGCAAATGTTGGAGGTGTGATGGGGAAGAAAGAGATAACTGTGAACATATTTTCTGGAAGTGTAATGAGTTGGCAGACTTTAAAGATTCCCTGCAGACTGCTCTATCAGAGATACTGGGTGAGCAAATTGATGTAACTAAGAAAATGATTTTTTGAGCAATGATGCAACATCAGAATTGTCTAGACATATTAAGGCCTTGCTGAGCCTAATTGTGGTGGCTGCCAAAAAAGGAATTACTAGAAAATGGAAATCAAAGTCTAAACTGACTTTAATAGAAGTAATGAATATAGTAACAGAGATAAAACAACTGGAACTGGGATCTTTAAAAAAGGGTAGGAGCAAATTACATAGGAAAAATGGGAACTGTGGGAACAATATATGTAGAGGGAGAACGAGGTTTAAAAGAAGGCATTATTTGAATGAAATATGTAATGTTTGACTGACGACTGGATAGACTGTAAGTGATGTATAATGTTTGCAACTACAATTATGTCAATATGGTTTGTGATGCATAATGTTTGCAACAAAAATTTGTTGTCATTTTTTTCATTTATATAAATGTATGATTGCCTATATCATCTGTGATTATTTAATAAAGACATTTCTTGTTTAAAAAACATTTTGTAATCTCTGCTCAATTAATACATACATAAAACACAAAGTACAATGCACAGGTGGAAAAGGACCACTCATACACTAAATTGTAGTGTGGTGTGTGTGTGTGTGTGTGTGTGTGTGTGTGTGTGTGTGTGTGTGTGTGTGTGTGTGTGTGTGTGTGTGTGTGTGTGATTTAGCATTTTTCCAATTCTTTCTCTGCCTTGGACTTCTACCATCACCTATCAGTTCTCCCATTTAGATCTTAGCCTCTTTTGCCAAATTTATTTTTGTAAGAGAGACACTGATTTAAAACTGAAAAAAGAAAACAATTAATTCACATCTTTCCATCTGGCTTAGCAAATTATTTTACTAAAGCAACAAGCAGATCAAAGCTATACATTTGCTATAACTCTGTAATAAAATTGATAACACACAGTTCAATATCAGTACTTGAGCAGAAATATGAACATGGTTTATGACTGCGGGAAGTCTGAACAACCCTGCTGTACTGGATTATAAAGAAACTGCAATGAATCCACCCATATAAATGTTATATAGAAATGAAGACCTAGGCTAACTGCAAAGGAACAATACACAATCATCAAGGAAACTAATACAAATCACACTCTGTTGGTACATCATCTAGGCAAATTCAAATAAATGCAGTTTAAATGAGAGCCTGTCTTTCCTGTATAGTAACTATTGAGCATCACAGCATTCGGTAGGTTCATCTTTAATATGGCTGAATAAAAGTCAACTATTTTACTCAGAATAATCCTGTAGGTAAAATGTAACTAGTAAAAATACTAAAGCGGATGAATTATATGCCACGTCATCATCTTCATAGGTCATTTCCAGCATAAGGTGCCCTACCATGTTATGACAAACTGATAGCATGACAGAAATCAGTGAACAAAACATTCTGAAGCAAACGTGAGCAACAATATACAGAATACCTTTTCCTCTAGATGATTGGCTACCTGTTCTGCACACTAAATAAATAAAAGAGTTTCTTACAAAAGGCCTACACTCTCTTTGTCATAACTACACTGAGAGCACAAGATGGCAGTTTAAATCATGACTCATGAAAGGTATTCATTTATACTTATTAATTTCCTTACTTTTTTTGATGGTTTCAGTCTCACTAGCTTGTGGTTTATTATCTAAGAAGACAAGATACAAATCCCAGTGGTGCACCAAAAGCTGTGAACAATCCAACGAAACTGTGATGGTATAATCCTTTATTAAAATATACAATCAACAATGGTAAGCGCTTTCACGTCTTTCAGACGCTTCTTCAGACCTCAATAGTGTTACATGTGAATCACTTCTTAAATGTAAAAGCAATTAACACACTCACATAATTGACTCTGTGGCATTTGTAAATTAAAGTGCTAGTGCTTATGTGCTCAAGGTCGTGAGCACTCCAATCAATGTAACAAATAAAAACAACCCTGTAGACCTTGTTCAAATTCATAATATCACTATGTCTTATGTGAATATAGTCACCTATAAAATGTATTACGACGTTAAGACACATAAAAAAAATCTAAAAAGTCTTAAAGACATGAACATATAAAAACATATAAAAACAAATGCGTATGAACATTTATCTTACTGAACTAAGCTCAAACACTAAAATGCTTATTAAAATATTGATGCCTATGTTAAAAATATGTATGTCAATGTTTAAATGACCTAGCTGCTAAGAAGGGCTTTAAGGTTATTTTCTCGTTCAGCCCATACTTGTGTGACTGTAACCTGAGAATCCATTTACTTTCTATTTCCTCTGTATGATTCTTCACATTGCCCAATCTGTTGGTTCTTCTCACTAGTTCTAATGCTCTAAACTTGAAACTGTGTGAAGATCCATGCTCCATAATATGGCGTGCTAGGGCATTAGTAGCATTTTCTTTATTCACTGCGTATATATGTTCTCTTATGCATTCACGGAGGGTTCTATTGGTCTTCCCTACATAGTACTTGTCACATGATTGACACTGTGCTAGATAAACTAAATCCTTAGTTCTGCAATCTGCGTATCCTCTAAACGTATAAACATGACCTGTATTTGGATGTATAAAGGCATCATTGTCTGCTATATATTTACACTGATTACATGTGCGACAGGCAAATGTCCCTTTCCTTTGTGACTGCACAGACTTCTTTCCTGTTTGTTCATAGCACAATAGCCTTTTTAAAGACTTCATGTTCCTGTAAGTTATATTGGGTTTCTCATCCACTAACATTTTAATCCTATCATCCATCAATAGCAATTTCCAATTATTTTCTATTATTCTCTTTACCTGTCCATTCCTATTGGTGAATGGAATGACCAATCTATTCTTCCTTTCTCTTTGTGTGGGTGCTATGTGAGTGTTATCTCTAACTTTTCTATGGAAAAACGGCTTGCCTTTGTGCACTCTTAACTCACTACATGTTGTTATGATTCCTTTTACTTCATCTTTCTTATAGCCTCTAGATGTAAACTTATCGACTAACCCCACCTGTTGTTCCAAAGAAGCTGTGTCTTGAGTGGTCAATTTTGATGCTCTAAGTGTCTGATTCTTCACAATATTTGAATATATGTGTTTGGGATGCATGCTGTTATGATGCAGAAGATTATTTCTCCAGCTTGGCTTCCTAAAAATTTCAGTGTCTATCCCATTTGGTCCTTTGGTTAACTTAACATCAATGAACTCAATCATGGTTGGGGAATAAGTATTTTCAAAAGCAAGAAAATCCGTAGTACCATTAAGATGTGTCACAAATTCACATAAATCTCTCTCAGTACCCCCCCATACAAAAAACACATTGTCCACAAACCGACCATAATATTTTATGTATTCAGCATAAATCACAGTGTTAAAGACATACATATCTTCCCAATAAGCCAATACCAAGTTGGCATAAGAATTTGCACAGGGAGTGCCCATGGCTACTCCCTTTTTCTGCAAAAAATAACTGTTCTCATGTAACAAAACATTATTTTCTAATATCATTTCTAGCAATAGCATCCATTGTATTTCCTTGTTATTGGTAATCCCCTTTTCCAATAAATATAGTCTCACATATTCTATGCCTATGGTGTTAGGTATGGAAGTGAACAGTGATTTAACATCAAGTTTTACAAAAATATCCTCTGCCCCAATGGGTGTATGGCTATTAGATAATGCTAAATTCTCCAAAAATTGTTGTGTATCTTTTAATATATGGTCAACACTGTTGACAACGGGTTTAAACTGTTTGTCCAAAAATATGGACAATGGTTCCGTCAGCCAACCTTTACTAGAGACGATGGGTCTAAGGGGGGGATCGAACAACTCTTTGTGTATCTTTGGGAGGCCCCTAAAGGTAGGAACCAATGGGTCTTCTATCAAAAAATATTTATATAAACTTTCATCTATGACATTGCTCAAAAGTAAGTCATAAAGATGGCTGTGAAAGCTTTTTATTAAATTATTCAAAGAGTACCTGCCCAATGGATTATATGTGACATCATCTGCTAACATATTCTCTATTTTTGTTAAATACATTGCTCTATCCATAATTACTACTGCTCCCCCCTTGTCAGCCTGTTTAATGACAATGTTATCATTCATCTGCAAGTTAAAAAGAGCTTTCCTTTCTTCATTCGACATATTAAAAAACTCTGCCTTAACTTTATTACTATCATATAAGTCAATTAAATCAGTTTCGCAGGCACGCTCAAAAACTTCGAGCAACGGGTGCAATTGCGACATGTAAACTGAGGGTTTTTTAAAAATATTAACATTTTCCATGTGTTCAGCACTCAAAACATCATTAGCAAACATCAATTTTAGAGCAATATTCCTTGTAAACATTTTAATGTCAATAATGAAGTCCGTAACATCAACAACTCCAGAGGGTATGAAATTCAAACCTCTGTTTAAAACAGACCTTTCAAAATCATCCAACTCATACCTAGAGATGTTAATCACTAAGTCTTGCTTACTGACTTCAGCGCTTTCTTTTGTTTTTTGTACACCTCCTCCGTGTATTTCCTCTTTCTTACTTTGTTTTGTGGGGACCATCTCCTCATCTCGTACTGTTGAATAGGAAGTGGAAAAGAAGGAAAGTCCTCCACTTCTGTAAACACTTCACATTCATTAACAAGGTTTACAACTGCCGAACCATTAGCAGGTATTTTCCTGCGTACAACACGCTCATTGTGATGATCTGCATTAGAAAAACCATTCTTAGTCGGAATATTCCCTTCACCATTCGCGTGCACTAGCGCTTCTGTTGTAACCTGTCGCCTTTTGTTAACTAGGGGTTCTGAGGCGTCCACGTTGCTTTCCCTTAGTAACTCAGTGTTACTATCGGCTTCTAATGATGAAATCATCGACGGAATTTCCTTATGCATTGTCGGTGTTTCCCTTGTTATGTGTTTAGGTTGCAAATGACCCACATTACTGGCTGTACTTATATTCTGCATAGGCTTCCTGTCCCTCGGCCAGGAAAATACCTGGCCTTTTTGAAAATCGATAAAGTCCCTTTCTAGTTTCTTTTTCTTGTCTAGAAGGGACTTGTTATCGATAGAAAACAGTGTGGATTTTAGATCATTATACAGCGCATCAAGTTCTTTATCACCCAGTAAATTAGCGACTTCTGATTCAATGATTTTAATCTCTGCCATTAGGGTTTCTTCCGATGTATTATAATGTTCAATCAATAACTTCATATAAGAGAAACTTGTATCCAAATTTAACTTTTGCCACTTCGCTAGTAGCTTCGGATATGTTGTTCCGTAAGTCTGCATTTTTAGGATCCGTAGACCCCTAGGCACAAGTCGGAAGCTCAAACAAGCTTCCATATGTAACCTTTGCCACTGTACACTTTTCAGTTTGTAAAGTTTATTCTCTAGTCGCCTAGTAATTAGAATAATATCCATGTTATGCTTCCAATTCACGTTAGTAGAGTCAGTGTTAGACAAATCTTTAGCTGTCAGCTTCAACAGAGGATTCAACCCCATGTCCATCAAATCATTTAAACGAAATACCTTTTCAGGCCCCGGTGTTTTAAAATCTTTCACGAAACTGTGATGGTATAATCCTTTATTAAAATATACAATCAACAATGGTAAGCGCTTTCACGTCTTTCAGATGCTTCTTCAGACCTCAATAGTGTTACATGTGAATCACTTCTTAAATGTAAAAGCAATTAACACATTCACATAATTGACTCTGTGGCATTTGCAAATTAAAGTGCTAGTGCTTATGTGCTCAAGGTCGTGAGCACTCCAATCAATGTAACAAATAAAAACAACCCTGTAGACCTTGTTCAAATTCATAATATCACTATGTCTTATGTGAATATAATCACCTATAAAATGTATTACGACGTTAAGACACATAAAAAAAATCTAAAAAGTCTTAAAGACATGAACATATAAAAACATATAAAAACAAATGCGTATGAACATTTATCTTACTGAACTAAGCTCAAACACTAAAATGCTTATTAAAATATTGATGCCTATGTCAAAAATATAAAATGGTTCGTTGGATTGTTCACAGCTTTTGGTGCACCACTGGGACTTGTATCTTGTCTTCACAGTAGTTTTTGTCCACAAGGTGCTCTACTCGAGAGGATTATTTTCTACATAATTTGGTTTGTCTTTTTTCCTGTCGAGCCATGGCTGTTGAACCTACAGCAGTGAAAGATTTTAAAACACCGGGGCCTGAAAAGGTATTTCGTTTAAATGATTTGATGGACATGGGGTTGGATCCTCTATTGAAGCTGACAGCTAAAGATTTGTCTAACACTGACTCTACTAACGTGAATCGGAAGCATAACATGGATATTATTCTAATTACTAGGCGACTAGAGAATAAACTTTATAAACTGAAAAGTGTACAGTGGCAAAGGTTACATATGGAGGCTATTTTGAGCTTCCGGCTTGTGCCTAGGGGTCTACGGATCCTAAAAATGCCGACATATGGAACAACGTACCCGGAGCTACTAGCCAAGTGGCAAAAGTTAAATTTGGATACAAGTTTCTCTTATATGGTTATTGATTGAACATTATAATACATCGGAAGAAACCCTAATGGCAGAGATTAAAATCATTGAATCAGAAGTCGCTAATTTACTGGGTGATAAAGAACTTGATGCGCTGTATAATGATCTAAAATCCACACTGTTTTCTATCGATAACAAGTCCCTTCTAGACAAGAAAAAGAAACTAGAAAGGGACTTTATCGATTTTCAAAAAGGCCAGGTATTTTCCTGGCCGAGGGACAGGAAGCCTATGCAGAATATAAGTACAGCCAGTAATGTGGGTCATTTGCAACCTAAACACATAACAAGGGAAACACCGACAATGCATAGGGAAATTCCGTCGGTGATTTCATCATTAGAAGCCGATAGTAACACTGAGTTACTAAGGGAAAGCAACGTGGATGCCTCAGAACCCCTAGTCAACAAAAGGCGACAGGTTACAACAGAAGCGCTAGTGCACGCGAATGGTGAAGGGAATATGCCGACTAAGAATGGTTTTTCCAATGCAGATCATCACAATGAGCGTGTTGTACGCAGGAAAATACCTGCTAATGGTTTGGCAGTTGTAAACCTTGTTAATGAATGTGAAGTGTTTACAGAAGTGGAGGACTTTCCTTCTTTTCCACTTCCTATTCAACAGTATGAGATGAGGAGATGGTCCCCACAAAACAAAGTAAGAAAGAGGAAATACACGGAGGAGGTGTACAAAAAACAAAAGAAAGCGCTGAAGTCAGTAAGCAAGACTTAGTGATTAACATCTCTAGGTATGAGTTGGATGATTTTGAAAGGTCTGTTTTAAACAGAGGTTTGAATTTCATACCCTCTGGAGTTGTTGATGTTACGGACTTCATTATTGACATTAAAATGTTTACAAGGAATATTGCTCTAAAATTGATGTTTGCTAATGATGTTTTGAGTGCTGAACACATGGAAAATGTTAATATTTTTAAAAAACCCTCAGTTTACATGTCGCAATTGCACCCGTTGCTCGAAGTTTTTGAGCGTGCCTGCGAAACTGATTTAATTGACTTATATGATAGTAATAAAGTTAAGGCAGAGTTTTTTAATATGTCGAATGAAGAAAGGAAAGCTCTTTTTAACTTGCAGATGAATGATAACATTGTCATTAAACAGGCTGACAAGGGGGGAGCAGTAGTAATTATGGATAGAGCAATGTATTTAACAAAAATAGAGAATATGTTAGCAGATGATGTCACATATAATCCATTGGGCAGGTACTCTTTGAATAATTTAATAAAAAGCTTTCACAGCCATCTTTATGACTTACTTTTGAGCAATGTCATAGATGAAAGTTTATATAAATATTTTTTGATAGAAGACCCATTGGTTCCTACCTTTAGGGGCCTCCCAAAGATACACAAAGAGTTGTTCGATCCCCCCCTTAGACCCATCGTCTCTAGTAAAGGTTGGCTGACGGAACCATTGTCCATATTTTTGGACAAACAGTTTAAACCCGTTGTCAACAGTGTTGACCATATATTAAAAGATACACAACAATTTTTGGAGAATTTAGCATTATCTAATAGCCATACAGCCATTGGGGCAGAGGATATTTTTGTAACACTTGATGTTAAATCACTGTTCACTTCCATACCTAACACCATAGGCATAGAATATGTGAGACTATATTTATTGGAAAAGGGGATTACCAATAACAAGGTAATACAATGGATGCTATTGCTAGAAATGGTATTAGAAAATAATGTTTTGTTACATGAGAACAGTTATTTTTTGCAGAAAAAGGGAGTAGCCATGGGCACTCCCTGTGCAAATTCTTATGCCAACTTGGTATTGGCTTATTGGGAAGATATGTATGTCTTTAACAATGTGATTTATGCTGAATACATCAAATATTATGGTCGGTTTGTGGACGATGTGTTTTTTGTATGGGGGGGGGTGGGTACTGAGAGAGATTTATGTGAATTTGTGACACATCTTAATGGTACTACAGATTTTCTTGCTTTTGAAAATACTTATTCCCCAACCATGATTGAGTTCCTTGATGTTAAGTTAACCAAAGGACCAAATGGGATAGACACTGAAATTTTTAGGAAGCCAAGCTGGAGAAATAATCTCCTGCATCGTAACAGCATGCATCCCAAACACATATATTCAAAAATTGTGAAGAATCAGACACTTAGAGCATCAAAATTGACCACTCAAGACACAGCTTTTTTGGAACAACAGGTGGGATTAGTCGATAAGTTTACATCTAGAGGCTATAAGAAAGATGAAGTAAAAGGAATCATAACAACATGTAGTGAGTTAAGAGCGCACAAAGGCGAGCCGTTTTTCCATAGAAAAGTTAGAGATAACACTCACATAGCACCCACACAAAGAGAAAGGAAGAATAGATTGTTCATTCCATTCACCAATAGGAATGGACAGGTAAAGAGAATAATAGAAAATAATTGGAAATTGCTATTGATGGATGATAGGATTAAAATGTTAGTTGGTGAGAAACCCAATATAACTTACAGGAACATGAAGTCTTTAAAAAGGCTATTGTGCTATGAACAAACAGGAAAGAAGTCTGTGCAGTCACAAAGGAAAGGGACATTTGCCTGTCGCACATGTAATCAGTGTAAATATATAGCAGACAATGATGCCTTTATACATCCAAATACAGGTCATGTTTATACGTTTAGAGGATACGCAGATTGCAGAACTAAGGATTTAGTTTATCTAGCACAGTGTCAATCATGTGACAAGTACTATGTAGGGAAGACCAATAGAACCCTCCGTGAACGCATAAGAGAACATATATACGCAGTGAATAAAGAAAATGCTACTAATGCCCTAGCACGCCATATTATGGAGCATGGATCTTCACACAGTTTCAGGTTTAGAGCATTAGAACTAGTGAGAAGAACCAACAGATTGGGCAATGTGAAGAATCATACAGAGGAAATAGAAAGTAAATGGATTCTCAGGTTACAGTCACACAAGTATGGGCTGAACGAGAAAATAACCTTAAAGCCCTTCTTAGCAGCTAGGTCATTTAAACATTGACATACATATTTTTAACATAGGCATCAATATTTTAATAAGCATTTTAGTGTTTGAGCTTAGTTCAGTAAGATAAATGTTCATACGCATTTGTTTTTATATGTTTTTATATGTTCATGTCTTTAAGACTTTTTAGATTTTTTTTATGTGTCTTAACGTCGTAATACATTTTATAGGTGATTATATTCACATAAGACATAGTGATATTATGAATTTGAACAAGGTCTACAGGGTTGTTTTTATTTGTTACATTGATTGGAGTGCTCACGACCTTGAGCACATAAGCACTAGCACTTTAATTTACAAATGCCACAGAGTCAATTATGTGAATGTGTTAATTGCTTTTACATTTAAGAAGTGATTCACATGTAACACTCTTGAGGTCTGAAGAAGCGTCTGAAAGACGTGAAAGCGCTTACCATTGTTGATTGTATATTTTAATAAAGGATTATACCATCACAGTTTCGTTGGATTGTTCACAGCTTTTGGTGCACCACTGGGATTTGTATCTTGTCTTCACAGTAGTTTTTGTCCACAAGGTGCTCTACTCGAGAGGATTATTTTCTACATACATTGTTATCTAAGAAATCCATGGTTGTATTTATATAGACAAAGGAAGTGTGATTTAGACATCAGAGAACTTTGCCTGCTCATGGTGAAAAATGACCTAGATTTCTTTATTTCCACCTTTCCCTGTTCATGGTGATAAATGACCTGGATTTGTTTACTTCCACCTTTCTCTGCTCATGATGATAAATGACCTGGATTTGTTTACTTCCACCTTCTCATGGTGATAAATGACCTGGATTTCTTTACTTCCACCTTTCCCTGTTCATGGTGATAAATGACCTGGATTTGTTTACTTCTACCTTCTCATGGTGATAAATGACCTGGATTTGTTTACTTCCACCTTCTCATGGTGATAAATAACCTGGATTTGTTTACTTCCACCTTTCCCTGCTCATGATGATAAATGACCTGGATTTGTTTACTTCCACCTTTCCCAGCTCGTTGTGATAAAGCCTGGATTTGTTTACGTCCACCTTTCCCAGCTCGTTGTGATAAAGCCTGGATTTGTTTATTTCCACCTTTCCCTGCTCATGGTGATAAGTGACTTGGATTTGTTTACTTTCACCTTTCCCTGTTCATGGTGATAAATGACCTGGATTTGTTTACTTCTACCTTCTCATGGTGATAAATGACCTGGATTTGTTTACTTCCACCTTCTCATGGTGATAAATGACCTGGATTTCTTTACTTCCACCTTTCCCTGTTCATGGTGATAAATGACCTGGATTTGTTTACTTCCACCTTTCTATGCTCATGGTGATAAATTACTTGCATTTGTTTACTTCCACCTTCTCATGGTGATAAATAACCTGGATTTGTTTACTTCCACCTTTCCCTGCTCATGATGATAAATTACCTGGATTTGTTTACTTCCACCTTTCCCAGCTCGTTGTGATAAAGCCTGGATTTGTTTACGCCCACCTTTCCCAGCTCGTTGTGATAAAGCCTGGATTTGTTTATTTCCACCTTTCCCTGCTCATGGTGATAAGTGACTTGGATTTGTTTACTTTCACCTTTCCCTGCTCATGGTGATAAAGGACCTGGATTTGTTTACTTCGATCTTTCCCAGATCATTGTGATAAAGCATGGATTTATTTACTTCAACCTTTTCCTGCTCATGGTGATAAATGACTTGGATTTGTTTACTTCGATCTTTCCCAGCTCATTGTGATAAAGCATGGATTTATTTACTTTCACCTTTCCCTGCTCATGATGATAAATGACCTGTAGTTGTTTACTTCTACCTTTCCCTGCTCGTTGTGATAAAGCCTGGATTTGTTTATTTCCACCTTTCCCTGCTCATGGTGATAAGTAGCTTGGATTTGTTTACTTTCACCTTTCCCTGCTCATGATGATAAATGACCTGGAGTTGTTTACTTCCACCTTTCCCTGCTCATGGTGATAAAGGACCAGGATTTGTTTACTTCGATCTTTCCCAGCTCATTGTGATAAAGCATGGATTTATTTAATTCAACCTTTCCCTGCTCATGGTGATAAATGACCTGGATTTGTTTACGTCCACCTTTCCCTGTTCATGGTGATAAATGTCCTGAAGTTGTTTTCTTACACCTTTCCCTGTTCATGGAGATAAATGACCTGGCTTTGTTTCCTTCTACCTTTCCCTGCTCATTGTGATAAAGCCTGAATTTATTTACTTCCACCTTTCTATGTTCATGGTGATAAACGACCTGGATTTGTATACTTCCACCTTCTCATGGTGATAAATGACCTGGATTTGATTACTTCCACCTTTCCTTGCTCATTGTGATAAAGCCTAGATTTGTTTACTTCCACCTTTCCCTGCTCATGTTGATAAAGGATCTGGTTCATAGGTAGGTATTAGGCTATTGGCCCTATGGCCTATATAAGCCTAGCCAAATGGTACCCTGGCTTTTGCCACCCAAGAAAATTATTTTCCTGTGCCCTTGTCAAGTAGAGCCACAGAGGTGATCCCCAGGGTGAATTTCCTATCTCCCATCCAATCATCAAGATTTTTCTTAAAGAGTGCTAATGAGGAACTTTGTTTGATATAGATAGGTAATTTGTTCCAGAGTATGGGAAGCCTCTGGGACAGAAATCTATCCCTCCAGCATGTTCTGTTTATTGTGGTGACAAGGTTTAGGTCCCTAGAGCGTGTAGCTCGGAGGGATTGGGATTTCTTTATGTGGAGCATGTCCAACTGCTCTGGGTTTGACATAGCTTTGTATATTAGGCAGAGATCTCCTCTGAGTAGGCGATATGCGACAGAGTAAAGCTGGAGTTTTTTGAGATGGTCTCCATAGGGCATCTGTTTGAGGCTGGTAATCCTCTTTGTGAGGTATTTCTGTAGCCTTTCCAGTTGTTGTAGATGTCTTGTGAGGTACATACCAAAAGGGGCGTTGTACTCTATAATGGGTCTAATGAGTGATGAGTAGAGGGAAACAATGCCCTCTTTCTTCCTGGATGAGAAACCTTTTGTGATGAGGTGTGCCACGTAAAAGGATTTCCTGACTATTGTGGTGATGTGATTATCAAAGGAGAGACTACTGTCCACCTGTGTCCCAAGGTCTCTTATCACACTTTTGGTGTTAAGTAGACTATTGCCTATGTGGTAGTTCATGGGTACAGAGTTTTTACTAAAAGGGATGACAATGCACTTTTTGGCATTGAGCTTGAGGCCATGGCTTTGACACCAGGCATCTATCTCAGTGAGGCCCTTTTGTAGAATGTCCACATCGTTAGGAGTTTTGATTATGGCTCCTAGTTTGCAGTCATCTGCGAACTTTGTTAGCCAAGACCTTCTGTGTTAACCTGTACTTCAGAGAAGTAGATACCAAACAGGAGATGACCTAGGACTGAACCCTGTGATACTCCACTTGTCACTGGTCTGAAGCTGGATTTAGAGTCTGCTACTTTCACAGTGTGGGTCCTGTCAGTGAACCAGTTGGCAACCCATCTTGGGACATAGGGGTTTATACCTAGTTTAGTGTGTTTGTCTATAATTCCAGAGTGGGGGATGGTGTTGAAAGCCTTGGCGAGATCTAGATAGGCTGTGTGAACCACCTTACCCTCATCTATGGCTTTGCTGACCTCTTCAAAGAAGTCTATCAGGTTAGGGAGACATAATCTACCTTTTACAAACCCGAACCGGGTAGGGTCCAGAGTTTGGAGATTACCAATGTCACTGTTTATAAGTTCCATGATGATATGCTCCATAGCCTTGCAGACCAGGCTCGTCAGGCTCATCAGGCTAATGGGGCGGTAGTTCCTGGGGTCCGTGGTGGCTCCCGCTTTGTGGAGTGGGATAACCGTTGCTGTGCGCCATTCAGTGGGCACAAAGCCTCAGCTGAGGCTATGATTGAACATGGTACTTAGGTGGGGTGCCAGCTCATTCTGTAGTTCATGTAGAACACAGCCTAGGATGTTGTCAGGTCCCATGGATGCTGTGTTCTTGGCATTGGAGAGTGTGTTTTTTACCTGTGCAGCCGTGATTACAAGTACTTTGCATTCTTCCAATATAGAGATGAGCCCATTAGGGGATGAGAGAGGGGTAAAGTTAGCACTGAACCTATCTGCCAGGATGTTGGCAATATCAGTTGGTTCTGTATATTTAGTGCCATTGTGCTGTAACTCAGAGCATATCTGACTGTTGCCATTGAAATTCTTGACATAGCTATAGAATACTTTGTGGTTTTCTTTAGAATTAGTGGTGATTTTGTTTTTGTAACTAGCTTTGGAGGATTTTATGAGGGATCTCAGCTTCTTACTGAGGCTGACCCTCCAATCATGGGATTTTACTCTTTTTTTGCACCAGTTTCTTTCTTCTGTTGTAGAGTTTGTTTACAGCAGGGGACCACCAGATTGGCTTCCTTTTTTTTGGAGGATAGCATCTTGGTTCTGTTAGGGATTGCACGATCCATGCACTTGTGTAAGTGCTTATAAAGTGCAATTGTATAGGATTCAGCAGTCGTATCTCTATTGTCTGTCAGCATGGGTGTCATGAAGTTTGCCAATTCTGTCTTAAGAAGCATGAAGTTGGCTTTGGAGAATTTTTTTACAGTGGTTTCCCTAATGGGGGGTGGGGGTGGGATGTGGATGTCTAGGATGATTTGCTTGTGGTCGGATCTGACCAACGAGGAATTGACCTCTGATGTGGAACATCAGTTGCCCATGTTGGTAATGACCAGGTCTAGGATATTGCTGCCCCTGGTGGGGGTGTGGATAAGTTGATCCAAGGCATTGGAATTTATGAATTCCAGAAAACGTTGAGCACAATAGTTGGTACATTTGTAGTTTTCCCAGTTAATGGTGGGGTAGTTAAAAACACTCATTATTAGGGTGTTAGGTTGTACCCTAATATTTTCCAGTGTATCAAGAAATGAGGAGTGGGAATCCTGGGGCATGGTGGGGGATCTGTAGCAAGCTACAATTTGCATTGCGGTCTTGCCAAGAGTTAGTTGCACTTGGATAATCTCAGCTGCATTATGCTGAGCAACTAGCCTGGAGGTGTGGATATCCTTAATGAATATGGACACGCCTTCACCTTTAGTGCTTCGGTCCAGGTTAGGTGGCCGAAAGTTGTGGTATGGATTATAGCCTGGTAATGCAGGGGTGCTCTCTGGAGCCTTGAACCAGGTCTCTGTCACTGCACAGATGTCGATGTTCTCCATTTTAAGGAGTGCCTCGAGTGAGTGCATTTTGAGGTTTAGACTTCTAGCATTAAGTAGCATTACCCTCAGATTTTGCTTGCTTGTACCTGTTACTGTGGTAAATTTCTAATTTGAATCTTGCCTAAAAAAGGCACTATAGGGGTGGCAAGAGCCTTAGCCAGTATCCGGAATCGCAAGGGCAACAGGTGCAGGCCATCTCTGACAAAGCATTATGGTTTGTCGATCATTACATCCCAGGCAGACAGATACTGGATCCCCTTAGAATGACACCAGAAGCTTAGCCAATTGTTCATAGGTTCATAGGTGGGTACTAGGCTATCTGCTCAAAGACATTTATAAGCCTAGCCAGAATGTGTTGCCTATCGGCACCGTCTTAGTTATCTCCCTGTGCCTCTGTCCAGCAGAGCCGCTGAAGTGATCCCTGAGGTAAACTTTCTGTTTCCCATCCACTCGTCAAGGTTTCTTTAGAAGAGTGTTAGCAAGGAGCTCTGCCTAATGTAGACTGGGATCTTGTTCCAAAGCATGGGAAGTCCCTGGGACAGGAATCTATCCCTCCAGCACATCCTATTTATTGTTGTGGTGAGGTTTAGATACCTGGAGCGTGTGGCTCGAGGGGATAAGGTTTTCTTTAGGTGGAGCATGTCCATCAATTCTGGGTTGGACATGGCCTTGTATGTCAGGCAGAGATCACCTGTGAGTAGGTGGTAAGCAACTGAGTACAACTGGAGTTTCTTCAGTCGAGCAGCATAGGGCATCTGTTTGAGGCCATTGATCCTCTTGGTGAGGTACTTCTGTGGTCTTTCCAGCTGTTGCAGGTGTCTTTTAAGGTACATCCCAAATGGGGCATTGTACTCTAAGATGGGTCTGATGAGTGATGAGTAGAGGGGTACAATGACCTCTTTTGATCTGGATGCGAACCCTTTTGTGATTAGGTGGGCCACGTAGAAGGATTTTCTAACCACTTTGGCAATGTGATTATCAAAGGTGAGATTACTATCTGCTTAGGTCCCCCGATCCCTTATTAGATCATCTGCATTTAGGGGACTACTACCTATGTGGTAGTTTGTGGGTACTTTGTTTTTTCCAAAGGGGATGACTATGCACTTTTTGGCATTTAGCTTGAGGCTATGATTTTGACACCAGGTATCTGTCTCAGTGAGACTCTTTTGGAGGATGTCTGTGTCAGCTGGAGAGTCAATTATAGCCCCTAGTTTGCAGTCGTCTGTGAACTTGGTCAGCCATAGTCCTCCTGTGCTTGCCTGTACCTCTAAGAAGTATATGCCAAACAGGAGGGGTCCTAGGACTGAACCCAGGGGAACACCACTTGTAACTAGTTTAGAGACGGACCTAGCGCCCGCAACTCTCACCATGTGGGTTCTGTCCATGAGCCAGTTGGCAACCCATCTTGTGACATAGGGGTTTATGTTCAGGCTGGTAAGCTTGTCTATAATACCAGAATGGGGAATGGTGTCAAAAGCCTTAGCAAGGTCTAGGTAGGCTGTGTGTACCACCTTTCCCTCATCTATAGCCTTGGTAACTGTCTCAAAGAAGTCCACCAGATTTAGGAGGCATGATCTGCCCTTAACAAAGCCAAACTGGGTAGAGTCCACTGTTTGAAGGTTCCCAATGTCTCTGTTAATGAGTTCCATGATGATGTGCTCCACAGCCTTGCAGACCAAGCTAGTCAGGCTTATAGGGCAATAGTTCCTGGGGTCTGTTGTGGCTCCACCTTTGTGGAGTGGAATAACCATTGCTGTGCACCACTCTATGGGTATGTAGCCTGTGGAGAGGCTGCGTTTGAACAGTGTGTTTAGGTGAGGGGTTAGTTAGTCTTTGAGCTCGTGTAGGACGCAGCCTGGGACACCATCTGGTCCCATTAATGCTGTGTTTTTGGCTTTGGAGAGGGCAATTTTAACCTGAGTGTCTGTGATTTCAGGGACTCTACATTTTTCTGGTATGGTTATGGGCCCTTTTGGGGGTGAGAGGGGGGTGAAGTTTGCACTGAACCTGTCTGCCAGGATGTTAGCGATATCGGTCGGTTCACTGTATTTTGTGCCATTCTGCACTAACACTGAGCAGATCTTAGCATTGCCACTTAGATTCTTGACATAGCTAAAGAATGCCTTGTGGTTATCTTTGGAGTCCTCTGCAATTTTTCTTTCAAAGCTCGCCTTGGATGATTTTATGAGGGATCGTAGTTTCTTGCTGATACTGATCAGGGATGTCTTCCCTTCTTGGGATTTTACTCTTATCTGTACTAGTTTCCTCCTTCTATTGTATAGCTTGTTTATGGCAGGAGTCCACCAGACTGGTTTTGCTTGAGATGGCACGATCCATGCATTCTTGTAGCTGCCTGTAGAATGCATTAGTAAAGGATTTTGCAGCTTGGACAGTGTTATCCTTCAGCATGGGGACTTTGAAACTTTCCATCTCGGTCTTAAGTAACGTGAAGTTTGCTTTTGAAAAGTTTTTCACGGTGGCTTTCTTGTCCGGGGGTGGGGGCAGAATATGGATATCCAAAGTGATTTGTTTATGGTCAGTTCTAAACAGCAAGGGGTTGACCTCTGGTGTGGAACACCAGTCGCCCATGTTGGTGATGACCAGGTCCAATTTGTTGTCACCTCTGGTGGGAGTGTTGACCAGTTGAACCAAGGTGTTTGAGTTTATAAATTCTAGGAAAAGTTGGGCAAGGGAGTTAGTACTTGAGTAGTTCTCCCAGTTAATGTTTGGGTAATTGAAATCACCCAATAATAGGGTGTTTGGTAGGACCTTTATGTTTCCCAGTGTTTTCAGAAACGTGGAATGGGGGTCCTGGGACATGGTGGGTGATCTGTAGCAAGCTACAATTTGAATTGCAGTTTTGCCCATTGTTAGTTGCACGTGGATGATCTCTGAAGCATCGTGCTGTGCCACTAACCTGGAGGTGTGGGTATCCTTGATGAATATGGATACGCCCCCACCTTTTGTATTTTGGTTTGAGTTCTGTGGCTGAAATGTATGGTATGAGTTGTAGCCTGGTAGTGCTGGGGTGCTCTCTGAAGCCTTAAACCAGGTTTCTCTTACTGCACATATATCGATTTTCTCCATACTGAGGAGTGCCTTGAGTGCATACATTTTGAGGTTTAGACTTCTGGCATTGAGTAGCATAACCCTCAGTTTTTTTGTTACTTGTGCTATTTACGGTGGTGGGTTTGTCTTTTGAGCCTTGCCTAAAAAAGGCACCATGGGGGTGGCAAGAGCCTTGGCAAGTATTTGAAAGCCTAAGGTTGACAGGTGCAAGCTCTCTAGCGAAGCAGCGTGGCTTGTTGAGCATGTCATCCCAGGTAGACAGACACTGGATCCCCATTGAATGAACCCAGAAACTCAGCCAATTGTTGAAATCGAGAATTTTTTCTTTATATTATGGTATCATTCTTGGTGAGGGCAGGATGCTGCTCAGGGTCAGGGACATACCAGCCAGGGCTAAGTTAAAGTCAGTCATTTTGTCCTTGTACTGTGGTATCATTCCGGGTGATGGCAGGATGCTACTCAGGGCTAGGGTCATACCTGCCTGGGCTACAAGATCAGAAAGCTCCTCCATGTCTCTTTTCATGTAGTCCAGGGAGGTATGTCCAGGTATTCACACCAACATGGACAATGACAGGGTCATATTTGTACTTGCTGTGGAATGACCTGAGTGCATGCATTATGTGGTGGATCCTGTCACCTGACAGGCAGCTGACAGTAACTTTCTCCTTGTTTAGCCTGGTGAGTGGAACATCAGTGTGCCTGACTATAGAGTCACCTATGACTAGAGTGTTGGGTACGTTGTTTTGCCTTATGGGCTGTGGTTGAGTGGCACACTGAGTTTGTGGGCAATGTGTCATTTGGGTTGTGTTGGGGGGGTGGAGGTTGCTTGCGTTTCTGCTTTGGATGTCCCTGTTGCTTGGGTAGATTTATTTTGAGAGCCTCCTCGAATGTAGGTGTGTGTTTTGTGTTTCTATGTGTGTTTTGGTGGTGTAGGTTTTGAGGGACTATGTGATGTGTGTGGTGTGGTGCAAGTGTTTACCTTCTCCTCTTAACTGTCTACTCCAGTCTTGGGTGAAGAGAGCTTTGCTTCCAGTTTGATTATATAAGTGCATCTCTCACAATTTGTAGCGTTGGGTGGTAGGACGAGAGGGTTGTCTGTGTACATAGGGCAATTGCTGCATTGCCCCAAGATGCCCAGATTCATCAGGTAGACAGGAGAATACACCAGGAGCTGACCCTTAGACATGCCTGGATAGATGCATATTTATTAAGTACTAAAAGCTGTTTTCCTCTAGACAAGTGAGGAAAGTTGAGTGCTGTAGTAATTTTTAGCTTGATTAGTGCTTACAATGAGTTCTGAACAAGTGCTGAGCTCAAAGAAACAGATTTGAGTACTGAAATTAGAAATTTAGCTAGTTCTAAGAAACCAAATTAAGCTAGAAAGCTTCCCTCCAACACAGAAAGGCTTGTGAGCTCAAAAGCTTACAAACAGTCCTAGATACAGCAAATATGTATCTGGACTAGAAAACTTACAGGAAAGGCAGGAAACAAGCTTAATTTTTTTTTTTTTTTTTTTTTTTTGTAAATTGGAAAGGGGAAAGGAGGAGCAGAAGCTAAATGGGTTGGCCTTCTGAAATGTTCTCCCTGGAATAGGTAGAATGACACTAGACTGGGAGGAGTGTCCCAGATGAAATTTACATTAGGGGCGGGCAATTGCAAAGCCACCAAGTATAATACCAAGGATACCAAGAGGGAGGCAGGCTAGGAAACAAAAATCAGAAAAAGCAAACCCAACCAGATGCTTAACAATTGTAGAAAATTCTACTTAATACCTCACACACAGTGAGTAAAATAAAAGTGCTATAAATAACTCAGAAATAAGCAAAAACATGATACTTAATGTTATATATCACAGATTAGTTAACTCAGAGCCCTTCCTCCGACTTCCTCTGATTAGCTCAGTGTGATATGGCAAAAACAGTCACAAGTTAACTTCTTAAGTAACAAAGTTGAAACCTGAAACAACTTTAAAAAAAGCTTGAAAGAAACAATGAGGTGCTTACACCAAGGCGTAGTCCAGGAAACCCCATTCAGCCAATGACCACAAACAATTCACTCTCACTGAAATGCTATACTGGCTTTGGCTAAGCTATGATGGCCTGAGACATGTGCTCAGACACACAGCCTGTACTAACAAACAAGTAGGACCAAAACACAAGCCTGAATATGGACAATGCTACACTACCAACACTACTTATGTAGAAAAAAATGCAGAAATGTTTAAACAGATAAAGGATCAAGGAGATTCTAAAGAATGCTTTTAAATGCAAACAAGTTATATGACACAGTTCTAGCAGGAAAGCAGAACAAACAAACCCAACCAGATGCTTAAAAATTGTAGAAAATTCTATTTAATACCACACACACAAAGAGTAAAATAAAAGTGCTATAAATAACTCAGAAATAAGCAAAAAACAGCATAGTTAATGTTATAAATCATAGGTTAGTTAGCTCAAAGCTCTTCCTCCGACTTCCTCCGATTAGCTCAATGTGAAATGGTACAAACAGTCAAAAGTTAACTTCTTAAGTAACAAAGTTGAAACCTGAAACAACTTTAAAAAGAGCTTGAAAAACCAATGAGGTGCTTACTCCAAAGCGTAGTCCAGGCACCCCCATTCAGTCAAGGACCCAAACAATTCACTCTCACTGAAATGCTATACTGGCATTGGCTAAGCTATGATGGCCTGGGACACGCACTCAGACACACAACCTCTACTAACAAACAACTAGGCACAAAACACAAGCCTGAATATTGACAATGCTACACTACCAACACTACTTAGCTAGAAAAAACTGCAGAAATGTTTAAACAGATAAAGGATTAATGAGACACTAGAGAATGCTTTTAAATGCAAACAAGTTATATGATACACTCCTAGCAGGAAATCAGAACAAACAAACCCAACCAGATGCTTAACAGTTATAGAAAAATCTACTTAATACCTCACACACAGTGAGTAAAATAAAAGTGCTATAAATAACTCAAAAATTTGCAAAAACAGGATACTTAATGTTATATATATATCACAGATTAGTTAGCTCAGAGCCCTTGCTCCGACTTCCTCTGATTAGCTCAGTGTGAAATGGCAGAAACAGTCACAAGTTAACTTCTTAAGTAACAAAGTTAAAACCTGAAACAACTTAAAAAAAGCTTAAAAGAACCAATGAGGTACTTACTCCAAGGCGTAGTCCAGGCAACCCTAGTCAGCCAATGACCACAAACAATTCACTCTCACTGAAATACTATACTGGCTTTGGCTAAGCTATAATGGCCTGGGACATGTGCTCAGACACACAGCCTCTACTAACAAACAACTAGGCCCAAAACACAAGCCTGAATATGGAAATTGCTACACTACCAACACTACTTAGGTAGAAAAAACTACAGAAATGTTTAAACAGATAAAGGATCAAGGAGAATCTAGAGAATGCTTTTAAATGCAAACAAGTTATATGATACACTCCTAGCAGAAAATCAGAACAAAGAAACACAACCAGATGCTTAACAATTGTAGAAAATTCAACTTAATACCTCACACACACAGTGAGTAAAATAAAAGTGCTATAAATATCTCAGAAATAAGCAAAAAACAGGATACTTAGGTTCATAGGTTCATACTAGGCTATCTGCCCTAGGGCATTTACAAACCTAGCCAGAGTGTGTTTGGCTTTCGCCACCCATTTTTAAATGAATTTTGCTATGCCCTTTTTCGAGGTTAGTATACTGTGCATCTGTCTAACAGTGACACAGAAGTGATACCCAGAGAAATCTACGATCTCCCCTCCACTCATCAAGATTCCTCTTGAAGAGAGTCAATGAGGGACTCTGCCTAACCTGGACAGGGATTTTATTCCAGAATGAAGGGAGCCTCTGGGTTATGAATCTGTCCCTCCAGCATGTCCTATTTATTTCAGTGCTGAGGTTCAAGTCTCTCAAGCGCATAGCTCGATGGGATTTGGATTTTTTGAGGTGCAGCATGTCCATTAATTCCGGATTGGACTTGGCTTTATACGTCATGCACAGATCGCCTCTGAGCAGGTGATATGCCACTGAGTAGCGCTGGAGTTTCTTTAACCGGGCAGCATATGGCATCTGTTTGAGCCCTTTGATCCTCTTGGTGAGGTACTTTTGGGGTCTTTCCAGTTGCTGCAGGTGTCTGGTAAGGTACATCCCAAAAGGGGCATTGTACTCAATTATGGGCCTGATGAGGGATGAGTAAAGAGGCACGATGACCTCCCCTGATCTAGATGTGAATCCCTTCATGATTAGGTGGGCTATATAAAATGATTTTCTAACCACTTTGGCCACGTGGTTGTTGAATGAGAGATTGCTATTAACTTGGGTCCCCAGGTCCCTAATTACTTCTTCCGTACTTAGTGGATTACCATCTATGTGGTAATTTGTGGACACTTTGTTTTTGCCGAAGCGGATGACTATACACTTTTTGGCGTTTAGCTTGAGGCCATGGCTCTGGCACCTGTTGTCTGTTTCTATGAGGCCCTTTTGGAGGATGCTTGTGTCGGCTGGAGAGTCGATTGTGGCACCCAGTTTGCAGTCATCTGTGAACTTGGTCAGCCACAGTCCTTACGTGTTGGCCTGTACCTCCGAGAAATATATACCGAACCAGAGAGGTCCCAGGACTGAGCCTTGTGGGACGCCACTTGTAACTGGTTTGGAGTCTTACATGGCTCCAGCAATTCTAACCATGTGGGTTCTGACCTTGAGCCAGTTTGCAACCCATCTAGTGACATAGGGGTTTATGTTTAAGCTGGTGAGCTTATCTATAATGCCCGAGTGGGGTATTGTATCGAAGGCTTTTGCGATGTCCAGGTAGGCTGTGTGGACCACCTTCCCCTCGTCAATGGCCTTGGTGACTGTTTCAAAGAAATTGACCAGGTTTAAGAGGCAGGATCTGCCCTTAACAAAGACGAACTGGGTAGGATCCAGTGTCTGTAGGTCCCCAATATCTTTATTTATGAGGTCCATGATGATCATTTCCATAGCTTTGCAGACCAAGCTAGTCACGCTTATGGGGCGATAGTTTCCCGGATCCGTTGAGGCAACACCTTTGTGGAGAGGGACCACTGTTGCTGTACGCCACTCTTTGGGTACATATCCTGTAGTAAGGCTGAGATTGAACAGTAGTTTTATGTTTGGGTTTAGTTCTTCTTGGAGTTCATGTAGGACGCAGCCCAGGACACCGTCTGGTCCCATTGTTGCTGTGTTTTTTGCTTTGGAGAGGCCGGCTCTTACCTGAGCATCTGAGATGTCAGGGGGGCAGCACTCTGCTGGGATAGATATTTGCCCTTTTGGTGGGGAAGGAGGGGAGAAGTTTGCGCTGAACCTTTCAGCTAGGATGTTGGCAATGTCTGTGGGTTCGGTGTATTTTTTGTCATTTTGGACTAATTCTGAGCATATCTGGGAATTCCCACCCAGGTTTCTAACATAACTAAAGAAAGCCTTGTGATTATCCTTAGTGTCCTGTGCAATTTTTCTCTTGAAGCTGGCCTTAGACGATTTTATGAGTGCCCGTAGTTTTTTGCTAATACTGATCAGAGATGCCTTCCCTTTTTGGGATTTTGCTCTATCATGTAGTAGCTTCCTCCTTCTATTGTATAGTTTGTTTATGGCTGGGGGCCACCAGACAGGACACCTGCCTTTGGAGGATTGGGTCTTGGTTTTATTTGGGATTGCATGATCCATGCATTCCTGAAGGTGTCCATAGAATGTGTTTATAAAGGATTCTGTGGTCTGGGCAATATTTCCCACAGGCCCGGGGGCTTTGAAGGATTCCACCTCGGTTTTGAGGAGTGTGAAATTTGCTTTAGAGAAGTTTTTCACTGTGGTTTTCTGGGCAAGGTCTTGGGTCGGGGTGTCAATATCTAGTGAGATTAGTTTATGGTCTGATCTTACCAGTGAGGGATACACTTCTGGTCTGGAGCATAGAGTCCCCATGTTGGTGATGATCAGGTCCAGTATGTTTTCCCCTCTTGTTGGAGTGGTAACAAGCTGTTCCATAGCATTTGAGTTTATAAATTCTAGGAACCTTTGGGCTAGGGTGTTGGAGCTAGAGTAATGCTTCCAGTCTATGTTTGGGTAGTTGAAGTCGCCCAATACAATGGTGTTTGGAAAGACCTTCATATTTTCCAGTGTTCTCAGGAAGGCCGAGTGGGGTTCCTGGGTTTGGGAGGGTGGTCTGTAGCAGGCTATAAACTGGAAGGCAGTTTTACCTACTGTTAGTTGCACATGGATAGTCTCTGATGCTTCGTGCTGTGCCACCAACCTGGAGGTGTGGGTATCTTTGAGGAATATTGATACTCCCCCTTCTTTTGTGGTTCTGTCCAAGTTTTGGGGCCGAAAAACATGGTATGAGGTATAACCTGGTAGTGCTGGGGTGCTCTCGGGAGCCTTGAACCAGGTTTCTGTTACTGCACAGATATCGATGTTCTCCATGCTAAGTAGAGTTTTGAGTGCATGCATCTTGAGGTTTAGACTTCTGGCACTGAGTAGCATTACTCTTAGTTTCTTATCCCTTGTGATATGGAGGTGGGTTTGTTTTTTGAGCCTTGCCTAAAAAAAGTAGTATGGGGGTGGCAAGAGCCTTTGCCAATATCCAAAAGCCCAGGGGTGACAGGTGCAAGCCATCCCTAGCGAAGCATCGTGGCTTGTCGAGTATGTCATCCCAGGCTGACAGGCATTGGATCCCCTTTGAATGACACCAATACTTAAGCCAATTGTTGAAATTGATCATCTCGTCTTCATATTGTGGCATCATTCTTGGTGAGGGTAAGATGCTGCTCAAGGTCAGGATCATACCGGTCTGGGCTACATGCTCAGAGAGCTCCTCTATGTCTCTTTTCATGTAGTCCATGGAGGTACATCTCAGGTCATTCACACCAGCATGGACAATGACTGAGTCATATTTGTACTTGCCTTGGAGTGACCTGAGTGCTTGTGTTATGTGGCGGATCTTAGCGCCCGACAAGCAGCTCACCGTGACCTTCTCCTTGTTCAGCCTGGTGAGCAGGACGTCAGTGTGCCTGACGATAGAGTCACCTATTACAAGTGTATCAGGTGTGTTGTTTAGCCTTAAGGGCTGTGACTGTTCGGCACACTGGCTTTGTGAGCTATGTGTTGCACGTGTTTTGTTTTGGGGTAGCGGTTGCTTGGGTGTCTGCTTTGGAGGTCTCTGTTGCTTAGGCAGATTTTTATTTAGAGCCTCCAAGTATGTTTTTGTGTGTTTATGTGTTTGGTTTGCTGTCATGGTAGGTCTATGTGAGACTGGAATTGTAGTGAGTGTGGTTTCCTTCTCCTCCTGACTGGTTACACCAGTACTGAGTTGAGAGAGCTTAGCCTCCAGTTTGGCTATATGGTTGCATCTCTCACATGTGTTGGAATTTGTTGGGAGGAGGAGTAGTTTGTCTGTGTACATGAGGCAGTTGTAACATTGCCTCAAGATTCCCAGATTCACCAGCTGGACCAGAGAGGAGACTGACAACTGACCTTTGGACATGCTAGAATAGTATTGGGAATTCCTTTATAATTGAAAAAAGGGCCAGTGGGGAACAAGGTACTCAAGGGGAGTTTGTGAGGGTGTAGTGCTTTTAATTTTTTAGTGCTGACTTATATAATTGCTTTAGTGAGCAAGTGTCAGGCTTTAGAGTAGGAATAGGGTGTTTATTATGAGAACTAGATCAGTTCTAAGGGAAAAAGTGAAGAGCAGACTTTGTGGAGCCAAGAATGGTTTAAACCCAATTAAGCGGCGTTGCCAGATGCTGCGCTATGTGCAAAATTGCGCAAAGCCTCGCTAAAGCGGGTTTTATACAGGGGGGACTTGAAAGAGCTAGAAATTGGTCAAAAACGGCCAATAGACTACCAGATTCTTGTGCTGGGAACACTCCTCCAGGAATAGATAGGCTGCTCTAAGCTCCCCACTGCCACTGGTGAACAAAGAAGCCTCCCTTTATCCAAGAAAGGAAATGGGCAACACAGGAACTTTCCAAAAGTCCAGAATACAGCAAAGCCTGTATTTGGACTACTCTAGGTCAGGAAAGATGGGAAACAAGGATAATTTTTTTTCTTTTTTTGCAACAAACAGCAGGAAAATGCAATAAATATGTAACACAGGCTAGCGCACTTGAGTGTGTAGCCTCAACAGGTAAATGCAACAAACAGGGCAAACTTTAAAAGTGCAGGTGCAAAAACAACTTTATACAGTTTAAAACAGTTCAAGAAGCAGAAATACTTGCAGTTTAGCTAGATCGGACAGTCACCCAGGTAGTAGCAGCAAAAAAAAAAAAACACTTTTATCAGGTTAGCAGTTGCTCTTTTAGCCTCTCTGCTGCTAGCACCACTCTGCAGGACCACGAGGAGCTTGGCTGAGTAGTAACAAGCGCAAAAACCACGCCAAAGTGGGTTTTATACAGGGGGCCTTGAAAGAGCTAGAAATTGTCCCAAAACGGCCAATAGACTACCAGATTCTTGTGCTGGGAACACTCCTCCAGGGATAGATAGGCTGCTCTAAGCTCCCCACTGCCACTGGTGAACAAAGAAGCCTCCCTTTATCCAAGAAAGGAAATGGGCAACACAGGAACTTTCCAAAAGTCCAGAATACAGCAAAGCCTGTATTTGGACTACTCTAGGTCAGGAAAGACGGGAAACAAGGATACTTTTTTTGTTTTTTTTTTTTCTTTTTTGCAGCAAACAGCAGGAAAATGCAATAAATATGTAACACAGGCTAGCGCACTTCAGTGTGTAGCCTCAACAGGTAAATGCAACAAACAGGACAAACTTTAAATTACAAGTGCAAAAGCGCACTAAAGCTGTCTTTAAAGCAGGGGGTTAGAAAGAGATAGGAAATGGCCCAAAACGGCCAATAAGCTACAAGTTATTGGGCTGGAACCACTCTTCAAGGGACAGATAGGCTGCTCAGAGCTCCCCACTCTCACTGGTGAACAAAGAAGCTTCCTCCTATCCAAATAAGGATATGGGCAACACAGGAACTATGACACAGCCCAGAGATCAGCAATACCTGAAGAATGGACTATTCTAGTTCAGTAAAGGCGGGAAACAAGGATATTTATTTATTTATTTGTTTGTTTGTTTATTTATTTATTTATTTTTAAGTAGCAGAAATTAGGTACAGAAACACAGTAAATGCTTCAATTCGGCTAGCGCACTTGAGTGTGTAGCCTAGCAGTTGCCTGTATCACTCTGCAGGACACCATGAGGAGCTGTGCGGAGTTGTATACAATAACAAACTTTTTAAATCACAGATTCGCTTACTAAAAAAAAACCTGGCGTTTTAGGCAGAATTAGTTAAGACAGCAAGAAAAGCAGAAAACTGATACTTAATCACACCAAAGTCACTCTTTTGTCTCTCTGCTGCTGTAGACTCTGCAGAACACCTGGAAGGCACTTGCTGAGTGGAAGACAAGCATAAAAACTGTGCAAATTAGGTTTTTATAGCAGGGAAGTGAAAGAGATAGAAATTATCCCAAAATGGCCAATAAACTACTAACTTCTGGGCTGAAACTACTCCTCTGGGAGAAGATAGGCTGCACAAAGCTCCCCTCTCTCAGAGGTGAACAGAGAAACTTCCTTCTATCCAAGTAAGTTAATGGCAACACAGAAACTTGTAACACAGCCCTGGATTCAGCAATAACATGAAAACTGGACTATACTAGTTCAGAAAGGTGGGAAACAAGTATATCATTTTTTTTCAGAAAATAGAGCAAATACAATCAAAATTAGCCCAAAAAGGCCAATAAACTACCAACTTCTGGGCTGAAACCACTCCTCCAGGGACAGATAGCCTGCTCAAAGCTCCCCTCTCTCACAGATGAACAGAGAAACTTCCTTCTATCCAAGTAAGGTATGGCAACACAGAAACTTGTAACACAACCCTAGATTCAGCAATAACATGAAACTGGACTATACTAGTTCAGAAAGGCGAGAAATATATATATATATATATATATATATATATATATATATATATATAAATATATATATATATATATATATATATATATATATATATATATATATATATATATATATATATATATATATTTTTTTTTTCCAGAAAATAAAGCAGATACAATCAAAACAACACTTTACCCAATTGACCAGTAAAAAAGCTTAAAACTGAGCTCCGTTCCAGCAGTCTTCAATCAAACAAGTTCTAACTGCACAGTCCTGCCACTAGGGTACAGAGAAACCTTCTCCAAAAAAGACGGCCTGCGTCAGTGCACAATTCATACAAACAAAGCTAGATCCAGCCGGCCTGAATCTAGTCTATGCTACAGCAAACAAGGCGTACCGATTTCAGAAAGAAACAGTTCAAGTAAGCATGCGCAATAAGCCTTTAACCAGAAATTCCCAGCTCAGAAGGGCAGAATCTAGCCTCTCCTCCCACAAGAGTGCAGACCACAAACCTTCTTAATGTAAAATAACTGGCCTGAAGCCCAAGTCCTTAACCTAGAACTAATACACTTTTAGAATAACAGACACTGAGCCTTCAATCAGAAGTTCCCAACTTAGAAGGATGTACGCTACCTGTCCTGCCACAACAGTACAGACCACAAACCTTCCTAATGTAAAACAACTGGTTTGAAGCTCAAGTGCTTAAACCAAGGGCCTTAGAATAACAGTTATAATTTAATCAGGCTACTAACAAGCATTAATAAAGGCAGCAGAATAAATTTAATTGAGTACTTTTAAAAGAGGCAAAAGCAAAATAAGGTAATAAAGTAGGAAGAAACACAAATACAGTAAGGCAGTTAAAGTGCAAAAACATTTTTTTTGAGATGGAGGAAACAGAGCAGATTAAGATACTATAGGGGAATGCCCTTCCCAAGTGCTCTCTCTGTACACTGCAGAGGAGATGGGACTGGTAAGAGTATCCAAAATCAAAATATGATCTCACTGTACTCAGTTGAGTGAGCGAATGAGATGGGTCCAGGAGGAGTGTGCAAAAAGAGATTTACAGCAGGGGTGGGCAATTCCAAAGCCACCAAGATTAACACCACAACAAGAAACAGAGAGGGTGGGTGGGGAACTACTGCAGAGATTCAGAGACACACACAATATTTACTGAATCCAAGACACACAATATTTACTCACTCAAATCTTAAATAAGTGCAGAAAATATACTTAAATCAGCTTATGTCCAGTTGATATATGCAAACAAGTCTAAGTAGCCAGCAACTCAATTTAAAATGATTACTAGAAATGTAACCAACACAGATTTTAATGTTAGCAGAAACCCCCAAGCTAAGTAACACTAACAAAGGAATTTCAAAGCAGTCTAACAACTTTCAGTGAGCTCAGATGGCTAACTGCAGAGATTCAGAGACACACACAATATTTACTGAATCCACGACACACAATATTTACTCACTCAAATCTTAAATAAGTGCAGAAAATATACTTAAATCAGCTTATGTCCAGTTGATATATGCAGATAAGTCTCAGTAGCCAGCAACTCGATTTAAAATGATTACTAGAAATGTAACCAACACAGATTTTAATGTTAGCAGAAACCCCCAAGCTAATTAACACCAACAAAGGAAGTTCCAAGCAGTCTAACAAATTTCAGTGAACTCAGATGGCTAACTGCAGATATTCAGAGACACACACAATATTTACTGAATCCAAGACACGCAATATTTACTCACTCAAATCTTAAATAAGTGCTGAAAATATACTTAAATCAACTTATGTCCAGTTGATATATGCAGACAAGTCTCAGTAGCCAGTAACTCGATTTAAAATGATTACTAGAAATGTAACCAACGCAGATTTTAATGTTAGCAGAAACCCCCAAGCTAATTAACACTAACAAAGGAATTTCAAAGCAGTCTAACAACTTTCAGTGAGCTCAGATGGCTAACTGCAGAGATTCAGAGACACACACAATATTTACTGAATCCAAGACACACAATATTTACTCACTCAAATCTTAAATAAGTGCAGAAAATATACTTAAATCAGCTTATGTCCAGTTGATATATGCAGACAAGACTCCAGCACAGATTAATTAGCTCAAAGCCCTTCTTCCAACTTCCTCTGATTAGCGCAGTGTGAAATGGCAGAAACAGTCACAAGTTAACTTCTTAAGTAACAAAGTTGAAACCTGAAACAACTTTAAAAAAAGCTTGAAGAAACCAATGAGGTGCTTACTCCAAGGTATAGTCCAGGCAACCCAAATCAGCCAATGACCACAAACAATTCACTCTCACTGAAATACTATACTGGCTTTGGCTAAGCTGTAAGCTGAGTTGCTTACTCCAAAGCATAGTCCAGGAAACACCAGCTAAGCTATGAGGGCCTGGGACATGTGCTCAGACACACAGCCTCTACTAACAAACAACTAGGCCCAAAACACAAGCCTGAATATGGACAATGCTACAGTACCAACCCTACTTAAGTAGAAAAAACTGCAGAAATGTTTTAACAGATAAAAGATCAAGGAGACTCTAGAGAATGCTTTTAAATGCAAACAAGTTATATGATACACTCCTAGCAGGAAATCAGAACAAACAAACCCAATCAGATGCTTAACAATTGTAGAAAATTCTACTTAATACCTCACATACAGGGAGTAAAATAAAAGTGCTATAAATAACTCAGAAATAAGCAAAAAACAGGATACTTAATGTTATATATCAAACATTAGTTAGCTCAATGCCCTTCCTCCAATTAGCTCAGTGTGAAATGGCAAAAACAGTCAAAAGTTAACTTCTTAAGTAACAAAGTTGAAACCTGAAACAACTTTAAAAAAAGTTTGAAAGAACCAATGAGGTGCTTACTCCAAGGCGTAGTCCAGGAAACACCAGTCAGCCAATGGCCACAAACAATTCACTCACACTGAAATGCTATACTGGTTTTGGCTAAGCTATGAGGGCCTGGGACATGTGCTCAGACACACAGCCTATACTAACAAACAACTAGGCCCAAAACACAAGCCTGAATATGGACAATGCTACAGTACCAACCCTACTTAGGTAGAAAAAACTGCAGAAATGTTTAAACAGATAAAAGATCAAGGAGACTCTAGAGAATACTTATAAATGCAAAGAAGTTATATGATAGACACCTAGAAGGAAATCAAAACAAACAAACCCAATCAGATGCTTAATAATTGTAGAAATTTCAACTTAATACCTCACATAAAGTGAGTAAAATAAAAGTGCAATAAATAACTCAGAAATAAGCAAAAAACAGGATACTTAATGTTATATATCACACACTAGTTAGCTCAAAGACCTTCCTCCGATTAGCTCAGTGTGAAATGGCAAAAACAGTCAAAAGTGAACTTCTTAAGTAACAAAGTTGAAACCTGAAACAACTTTAAAAAAGCTTGAAAGAACCAGTGAGGTGCTTACTCCAAGGTGTAGTCCAGGAAACATCAGTCAGCCAATGGCCACAAACAATTCACTCTCACTGAAATGCTATACTGGCATTGGCTAAGCTATGATGTCCTGGAACATGTGCGCAGACACACAGCATCTACTAACAAACAACTAGGCCCAAAACACAAGTGTGAATATTAACAATGCTACACTACGTAGGTAGAAAAAAACTGCAGAAATGTTTAAAAAGATAAAGGATCAAGGAGACTCTACAAAATGCTTTTAAATGCAAACAAGTTATATGATACATTCCTAGCAGGAAATCAGAACAAACAAACCCAACCAGATACATAAGAATTGTAGGAAATTCTTCTTAATACCACACACACAGTGAGTAAAATAAAAGTGCTATAAATAACTCAGAAATAAGCAACAAAACAGGATACTTAATGTTATATTCCACAGATTAGTTTGCTCAGAGCCTTTCCTCTGACTTCTTCCGATTAGCTCAGTGTGAAATGGCAAACACAGTCACAAGTTAACTTCTTAAGTAACAAAGTTGAAACCAGAAAAAACTTTAAAAAAAGCTTGAAAGAACCAATGAGGTGCTTTCTCTAAGGTGTAGTTCAGGCAACCCCAGTCAGCCAATGACCACAAACAATTCTCTCTCACTGAAATGCTATACTGGCATTGGCTAAGCTATGATGGCCTGGGACATGTGCTCAGACACACAACCTCTACTAACAAACATCTAGGCCAAAAACAAAATTCTGAATATTGACAATGCCACACTACCAACACTACTTAGGTATAAAAAACTTAAGAAATTTTGAAAGAGATAAAGGATCAAGGAGACTCTAGAGAATTCTTTTAAATGCAGACAAGTTATATGATACACTCCTAGCAGGAAATCAGAACAGACAAACCCAACCAGATGCTTAGCAAATGTAGAAAATTCTACTTAATACCTCACACACAGTGAGTAAAATAAATGTGCTATAAATAACTCAGAAATAAGAAAAAACAGGATACTTCATGTTATGTATCACAGATTAGTTAGCTCAGTTCTCTTCCGCGATTAGCTCAGTGTGAAGTGGCAGAAACAGTCATAAGTTAACTTCTTAAGTAACAAAGTTGAAAGCTGAAACAACTTTAAAAAAGCTTGAAAGAACCAATGAGGTGCTTACTCCAAGGTGTAGTACAGGCAGCCCCAGTCAGCCAATGACCACAATCAATTCCCTCTCACTGAAAGGCTTGACTAGCTTTGCCTAAGCTATGATGGCCTGGTACGTGCTCAGACACACAGCCTCTACTAACAAACAACTAGGCCCAAAACACAAGCCAGAATATGCACACTGCTACACTACCAACATTACTTAGGTAGAAAAAACTGCAGAAATATTTACACAGATAAAGTATCAAGGAGACTCTAAGGAATGCTTTTAAATGCAAACAAGTTATATGATACACTCCTAGCAAAAATCAGAACAAACAAACCCAACCAGAGGCTTAACAATTGTAGAAAATTCAACTTAATACCTCACACACAGTGAGTAAAATAAAAGTGCTATAAATAACTCAGAAATTAGCAAAAAATAGGATACTTAATGTTATATATCACAGATTAGTTAGCTCAGAGCCCTTCCTCAGACTTCCTCCGATTAGCTCAGTATGAAATTGCAGAATCAGTCACAAGTTAACCTCTTCAATAACAAAGTTGAAACCTGAAACAACTTTAAAAAAAGCTTGAAAGAACCAATGAGGTTTTTACTCCAAGGCGTAGTCCAGGTAACCCCAGTCAGCCAATGACCACAAACAATTCACTCTTACTGAAATGGTATACTGCCTATTGCTAAGCTATGATGGCCTAGGACATGTGCTCAGACTCAAAGCCTCTTCTAACAAACAACTGACCCAAAACACAAGCCTGAATATGGACAATGCTACACTAACAACACTACTTAGGCACAAAAACTGCAGAAATGTTTAAACAGACAAATGATCAAGGAGACTCTAGAGAATGCTTTTAAATGCAAGCCAGTAATATGATACACTCCTGGCAGGAAATCAGAATAAACAAACCCAACCAGATGCTTAACAATTGTAGAAAAGTCTACTTAATACCTCACACACAGTGAGTAAAATAAATGTGCTATAAATAACTCAGAAATAAGCAAAAACTAGGATACTTAATGTTATATATCACAATTAGTTAGCTCAGAGCCCTTCCTCTGACTTTCTCCAATTAGTTCAGTGTAAAATGGCAGAAACAGTCACAAGTTAACTTCTTAAGTAACAAAGTTGAAACCTGAAACAACTTTATAAAAAACCTTGAAAGAACCAATGAGGTGCTTACTCCAAGGCATAGTCCAGGCAACCCAAATCAGCCAATGACTACAAACAATTCACACTCACTGAAATGCTATACTGGCATTGGCTAAGCTATGATGACCTGGGACATGTGCTCAGACACACAACCTTTTCTAATAAACATCTAGGCCCAAAACAAAAGCCTGAATATTGACAATGTCAAACTACCAACACTACTTAGGTAGAAAAAAACTGCTAAAATGTTTAAACACAGAAAGGATCAAGGAGACTCTAGAGAATGCTTTTAAATGCAAACAAGTTATAGGATACACTCCTTGCAGGAAGTCAGAACAAACAAACCAAACCAGATGCTTAACAACTGTAGAAAAGTCTACTTAATACCTCACACACAGTGAGTAAAATAAAAGTGCTATAAATAACTCGGAAAAAAGCAAAAACCAGGATACTTAATGTTATATATATCACAGATTACTTAGCTCAGAGTCCTTCCTCCGACTTCCTCTGATTAGCTCAGTGTGAAATGGCAGAAACAGTCACAAGTTAACTTCTTAAGTAACAAAGGTGAAACCTGAAACAATTTTAAAAAAAGCTTCAAAGAAGCAACGAAGTGCTTCCTCCAAGGCGTAGTCCAGGCAACCACAATCAGCCAATGACCTCAAACAATTCACTCTCACTGAAATACTATACTGGCTTTGGCTATGTTATGAGGTCCTGAGACATGTGCTCAGACACACAGCCTCTACTAACAAACAACTAGGCACAAAACACAAGCCTGAATATGGACAATGCTACACTACCAAGCCTACTTAGGTAGAAAAAACTGCAGAAATGTTTAAACAGATAAAGGATCAAGGAGAATCTAGAGAATGCTTTTAAATGCAAACAAGTTATATGATACACTCCTAGCAGGAAATCAGAACAAACAAACACAACCAGATGCTTAACAATTGTAGAAAATTCTACTTAATACCTCACACACAGTGAGTAAAATAAAAGTGCTATAAATAACTCAGAAATAAGAAAAAAGCAGGATACTTAATGTTATATATCACACATTAGTTAGCTCAAAGCCCTTCCTCTGATTAGCTCAGTGTGAAATGGCAGAAACAGTCACAAGTTAACTTCTTAAGTAACAAAGTTGAAACCTGAAAAATCTTTAAAAAAAGCTTGAAAGAACCAATGAGGTGCTTACTCCAAGGTGTAGTTCAGGCAACCTCAGTGAGCCAATGACCACATATAATTCACTCTCACTGAAATACTATACTGGCTTTGGCTAAGCCATGATGGCCTGGGACATGTGCTCAGACACACAGCCTCTACTAACAAACAACAAGGTCCTAAACACAAGCCTGAGTATGGACAATGCTACACTACAAGCACTACTTAGGTAGAAAAAACTTCAACAGATAAAGGATCAAGGAGACTCTAGAGAATTTTTTTAAATGCAGACAAGTTATATGATACACTCCTAGCACGAAATCAGAACAAACAAACCCAACCAGATGCTTAACAATTGTATAAAATTCTACTTAATACCTCACACACAGTGAATAAAATAAATGTGCTAAAAATAACTCAGAAATAAGAAAAACCAGGATACTTTATGTTATGCATCACAGATTAGTTAGCTCAGTGCTCTTCCGTGATTAGCTCAGTGTGAAGTGGCAGAAACAGTCACAGGTTAACTTCTAAAGTAACAAAGTTGAAACCTGAAACAACTTTAAAAAAGCTTGAAAGAACCAATGAGGTGCTTACTCCAAGGCGTAGTACAGGCAGCCCCAGTCAGCCAATGACCACATTCAATTCACTCTCAATGAAATGCTTGACTGGCTTTGGCCAAGCTATGATGGCCTGGGACATGTGCTCAGACACACAGCCTCTACTAACAAACAACTAGGCCCAAAACACAAGCCAGCATATGCACAGTGCTACACTACCAACATAACCTAGGTAGAGAAAAACTGCAAAAATGTTTACACAGATAAAGTATCAAGGAGACTCTAGGGAATGCTTTTAAATGCAAACAAGTTATATGATACACTCCTAGCAGGAAATCAGAACAAACAAACCCAACCAGATGCTTAACAATTGTAGAAAATTCTACTTAATACCTCACACACAGTGAGTAAAATAAAAGTGCTATAAATAACTCAGAAATTAGCAAAAAATAGGATACTTAATGTTATATATCACAGATTAGTTAGCTCAGAGCCCTTCCTCCAACTTCTTCCAATTAGCTCAGTATGAAATCGCAGAAACAGTCACAAATTAACCTCTTAAATAACAAAGTTGAAACCTGAAACGACTTTAAAAAAGGCTTGAAAGAACCAATGAGGTGCTTATTCCAAGGTGTAGTCCAGGTAACCACAGTCAGCCAATCACCACAAACAATTCACTCTTACTGAAATGCTATACTGCCTATTGCTAAGCTATGATGGCCTGGGACATGTGCTCAGACTCAAAGCCTCTTCTAACAAACAACTAGGCCCAAAACACAAGCCAGAATATGGACAATGCTACACTACCAATACTACTTAGGCACAAAAACTGCAGAAATGTTTAAACAGACAAATGATCAAGGAGACTCTAGAGAATGCTTTTAAATGCAAGCAAGTTATATGATAAACTCCTGGCAGGAAATCAGAATAAACAAACCCAACCAGATGCTTAACAATTGTAGAAAAGTCTACTTAATACCTCACACACAGTGAGTAAAATAAAAGTGCTATACATAACTCAGAAATAAGCAAAAACTAGGATACTTAATATTATATATCATAATTAGTTAGCTCAGAGCCCTTCCTCTGACTTTCTTCAATTAGCTCAGTGTGAAATGGCAGAAAAAGTCACAAGTTAACTTCTTAAGTAACAAAGTTGAAACCTGAAACAACTTAAAAAAAAAGCTTGAAAGTACCAAAGAGGTGCTTACTCCAACGCATAGTCCAGGCAACCCCAGTCAGCCAATGACCACAAACAATTCACACTCACTGACATTCTATACTGGCTTTGGCTAAGCTATGATGGCCTGGGACATGTGCTCAGACACACAGCCTCTACTAACAAACAACTAAGCCCAAAACACAAGCCTGAGTATGGAAAATGCTACACTACCAACACTACTTAGGTAGAAAAAACTGCAGAAATGTTTAAACAGATAAAGGATCAAGGAGAATCTAGAGAATGCTTTTAATGCAAACAAGTTATATGATACACTCCTAGCTGGAAATCAGAACAAACAAACCCAACCAGATGCTTAACAAATGTATAAAATTCTACTTAATATCTCACACACAGAGAGTAAAATAAAAGTGCTATAAATAACTCAGAAATAAGCAAAAAACAGGATACTTAATGCTATATATCACAAATTAGTTAGCTCAGAGCCCTTCCTCTGACTTCCTCCAATTAGCTCAGTGTGAAATGGCAGAAACAGTCACAAGTTAACTTCTTAAGTAGCAAAGTTGAAACCTGAAAGAACTTAAAAAAAACTTGAATGAACCAATGAGGTGCTTACTCCAAGGTGTAGTCCAGGCAACCCCAGTCAGCCAATGAGTACAAACAATTCACACTCACTGAAATGCTATACTGGCATTGGCTAAGCTATGATGGCTTGGGACACGTGCTCAGACACACAACCTCTAATAACAAACATCTAGGCCCAAAACAAAAGCCTGAATATTGACAATGCCACACTACCAACACTACTTAGGTAAAAAAAAACTGCAGAAATGTTTAAACAGATAAAGGATCAAGGAGACTCTAGAGAATGCTTTTAAATGCAAACAAGTTATATGATACACTCCTGGCAGGAAATCAGAACAAACAAACCCAATCAGATGCTTAACAATTGTAGAAAATTCTACTTAATACCTCACATACAGGGAGTAAAACAAAAGTGCTACACATAACTCAGAAATAAGCAAAAAACAGGATAGTTAATGTTATATATCAAACATTAGTTAGCTCAATGCCCTTCCTTCGATTAGCTCAGTGTGAAATGGCAAAAACAGTCAAAAGTTAACTTCTTAAGTAACAAAGTTGCCTGAAACAACTTTAAAAAAGTTTGAAAGAACGAATGAGGTGCTTACTCCAAGGCGTAGTCCAGGATACACCAGTCAGCCAATGGCCACAAGCAATTCATTCACACTGAAATGCTATACTGGTTTTAGATAAGCTATGAGGGCCTGGGACATGTGCTCAGACACACAGCCTCTACTAACAAACAACTAGGCCCAAAACACACATCCTGAATATGGACAATGCTACAGTACCAACCCTACTTAGGTAGAAAAAACTGCAGAAATGTTTAAACAGATAAAAGATCAAGGAGACTCTAGAGAATGCTTTTAAATGCAAACAAGTTATATGACACACTCCTAGCAGGAAATCAGAACAAACAAACCGAATCAGATGCTTAACAATTGTAGAAAATTCTACTTAATACCTCACACACAGTGAGTAAAATAAAAGTGCTATAAATAACTCAGAAATAAGCAACAAAACAGGATACTTAATGTTATATATCACAGATTAGTTTGCTCAGAGCCTTTCCTCCGACTTCCTCCGATTAGCTCAGTGTGAAATGGCAAACACAGTCACAAGTTAACTTCTTAAGTAACAAAGTTGAAACCAGAAAAAAACTTTAAAAAAAAGTTTGAAAGAACCAATGAGGTGCTTTCTCTAAGGTGTAGTTCAGGCAACCCCAGTCAGCCAATGACCATAAACAATTATCTCTCACTGAAATGCTATACTGGCATTGGCTATGCTATGATGGCCTGGGACATGTGCTCAGACACACAACCTCTACTAACAAACATCTAGGCAAAAAAAAAATTCTGAATATTGACAATGCCACACTACTAACACTACTTATGTATAAAAAACTTAAGAAATTTTGAAACAGATAAAGGATCAAGGAGACTCTAGAGAATTATTTTAAATGCAGACAAGTTATATGGTACACTCTTAGCAGGAAATCAGAAAAGACAAACCCAACCAGATGCTTAGCAATTGTAGAAAATTCTACTTAATACCTCACACACAGTGAGTAAAATAAATGTGCTATAAATAACTCAGAAATAAGAAAAAAACAGGATACTTCATGTTATGTATCACAGATTAGTTAGCTCAGTTCTCTTCCGCGATTAGCTCAGTGTGAAGTGGCAGAAACAGTCACAAGTTAACTTCTTAAGTAACAAAGTTGAAACCTGTAACAACTTTAAAAAAGTTTGAAAGAACCAATCAGGTTTTTACTCCAATGCGTAGTCCAGGTAACCCCAGTCAGCCAATGACCACAAACAATTCACTCTTACTGAAATGTTATATGGACTATTGCTAAGCTATGATAGCCTGGGACATGTGCTCAGACTCAAAGCCTCTTCTAACAAACAACTGGCCCAAAACACAAGCCTGAATATGGACAATGCTACACTAACAACACTACTTAGGCACAAAAACTGCAGAAATGTTTAAACAGACAAATGATCAAGGAGACTCTAGAGAATGCTTTTAAATGCAAGCCAGTAATATGATACACTCCTGGCAGGAAATCAGAATAAACAAACCCAACCAGATGCTTAACAATTGTAGAAAAGTCTACTTAATACCTCACACACAGTGAGTAAAATAAATATGCTATAAATAACTCAGAAATAAGCAAAAACTAGGATACTTAATGTTATATATCACAATTAGTTAGCTCAGAGCCCTTCCTCTGACTTTCTCCAATTAGTTCAGTGTAAAATGGCAGAAACAGTCACAAGTTAACTTCTTAAGTAACAAAGTTGAAACCTGAAACAACTTAAAAAAAAAGCTTGAAAGAACCAATGAGGTGCTTACTCCAACGGATAGTCCAGGCAACCCCAGTCAACCAATGACCACAAACAATTCACACTCACTGAAATGCTATACTGGCATTGGCTAAGCTATGATGGCCTGGGGCACGTGCTCAGACACACAACCTCTTCTAACAAACATCTAGGCCCAAAACAAAAGCCTGAATATTGACAATGCCACACTACCAACACTACTTAAGTAGAAAAAAACTGCAGAAATGTTTAAACACAGAAAGGATTAAGGAGACTCTAGAGAATGCTTTTAAATGCAAACAAGTTATAGGATACACACCTGGCAGGAAGTCAGAACAAACAAACCAAACCAGATGCTTAACAACTGTAGAAAAGTCTACTTAATACCTCACACACAGTGAGTAAAATAAAAGTGCTATAAATTACTCAGAAAAAAGCAAAAAACAGGATTCTTACTGTTATATATCACAGATTACTTAGCTCAGAGTCCTTCCTCTGACTTCCTCTAATTAGCTAAGTGTGAAATGGCAGAAACAGTGACAAGTTAACTTCTTAAGTAACAAAGGTGAAACCTGAAACAACTTTAAAAAAAGCTTCTAAGAAGCAACGAGGTGCTTGCTCCAAGGCGTAGTCCAGGCAACCACAATCAGCCAATGACCACAAACAATTCACTCTCAATGAAATACTATACTGGCTTTGGCTATGTTATGAGGTCCTGGGACATGTGCTCAGACACACAGCCTCTACTAACAAACA
Organism: Protopterus annectens; assembly: GCF_019279795.1. Lineage (NCBI taxonomy): Eukaryota > Metazoa > Chordata > Ceratodontiformes > Protopteridae > Protopterus > Protopterus annectens. The sequence goes on along the minus strand of NC_056726.1, from coordinate 1,776,438,403 downwards.
ACTAGGCCCAAAACACAAGCCTGAATATTGACAATGCTACATTACCAACCCTACTTAGGTAGAAAAAAACTGCAGAAATGTTTAAACAGATAAAGGATCAAGGAGAATCTAGAGAATGCTTTTAAATGCAAACACGTTATATGATACACTCCTAGCAGGAAATCAGAATAAACAAACCCAACCAGATTCTTAACAATTGTAGAAAAGTCTACTTAATACCTCACACACAGTGAGTAAAATAAATGTGCTATAAATAACTCTGAAATAAGCAAAAACTAGGATACTTAATGCTATATATCGCAATTAGTTAGCTCAGAGCCCTTCCTCTGACTTTCTCCAATTAGTTCAGTGTAAAATAGCAGAAACAGTCACAAGTTAACTTCTTAAGTAACAAAGTTGAAACCTGAAACAACTTTAAAAAAAAGCTTGAAAGAACCAATGAGGTGCTAACTCCAAGGTATAGTCCAGTCAACCCCAGTCAGCCAATGACTACAAACAATTCACTCTCACTGAAATGCTATCCTGGCATTGGCTAAGCTATGAAGGCCTGGAACACGTGCTCAGACACACAACCTCTTCTAACAAACATCTAGGCCCAAAACAAAAGCCTGAATATTGACAATGCCACACTACCAACACTACTTAGGTAGAAAAAAACGGCAGAAATGTTTAAACAGATAAAGGATCAAGGAGACTCTAGAGAATGTTTTTAAATGCAAACAAGTTATAGGATACACTCCTTGCAGGAAGTCAGAACAAACAAACCAAACCAGATGCTTAACAACTGTAGAAAAGTCTACTTAATACCTCACACACAGTGAGTAAAATAAAAGTCCTATAAATAACTCGGAAAAAAGTAAAAAACAGGATACTTAATGTTATATATCACAGATTACTTAGCTCAGAGTCCTTCCTCCGACTTCCTCTGATTAGCTCAGTGTGAAATGGCAGAAACAGTCACAAGTTTACGTCATAAGTAACAAAGGTGAAATCTGAAACAACTTTAAAAAAAGCTTCAAAGAAGCAACGAGGTGCTTGCTCCAAGGCGTAGTCCAGGCAACCACAATCAGCCAATGACCACAAACAATTCACTCTCACTGAAATACTATACTGGCTTTGGCTAAGCTATGATGGCCTGGGACATGTGCTCAGACACACAGCCTCTTCTAACAAACAACTAGGCCCAAAACACAAGCCTGAATATGGACAATGCTACACTACCAACACTACTTAGGTAGAAAAAACTGCAGAAATGTTTAAACAGATAAAGGATCAAGGAGACTCTAGAGAATGCTTTTAAATGCAAACAAGTTATATGATACACTCCTAGCAGGAAATCAGAACAAACAAACCCAACCAGATGCTTAACAATTGTAGAAAATTCCACTTAATACCTCACACACAGTGAGTAAAATAAAAGTGCTATAAATAACTCAGAAACAAGAAAAAAGCAGGATACCTAATGTTATATATCACAGATTAGTTAGCTCAAAGCCCTTCCTCCGACTTCCTCCAATTAGCTCAATGTGAAAAGGCAGAAACAGTCACAAGTTAACTTCTTAAGTAACAAAGTGGAAACCTGAAGCAACTTTAAAAAAAGCTTCAAAGAACCAATGAGGTGCTTACTAAAAGGCGTAGTTCAGGCAACCCCAGTCAGCCAATGACCACAAACAATTCACTCTCACTGAAATGCTATACTGGCCTTGGCTAAGCTATGATGGCCTGGGACATGTGCTGAGACACACAGCCTCTACTAACAAACAACTAGGCCCAAAACACAAGCCTGAGTATGGAAAATGCTACACTACCAACACTACTTAGGTAGAAAAAACTGCAGAAAGGTTTAAACAGATAAAGGATCAAGGAGAATCTAGAGAATGCTTTTAAATGCAAACAAGTTATATGATACACTCCTAGCAGGAAATCAGAATAAACAAACCCAACCAGATGCTTAACAATTGTAGAAAATTCTACTTAATACCTCACACACAGTGAGTAAAATAAAAGTGCTATAAATAACTCAGAAATAAGAAAAACAGGATACTTAATGTTATATATCACAGATTAGTTAGCTCAGAGCCCTTCCTCTGACTTCCTCTGATTAGCTCAGTGTGAAATGGCAGAAACAGTCACAAGTTAACTTCTTGAGTAACAAAATTGAAACCTGAAACAACTTTAGAAAAAGTTTGAAAGAACCAATGAGGTGCATACTACAAGGCGTAGTCCAGGTAAACCCAGTCAGCCAATGACTACAAACAATTCACTCTCACTGAAATCCTATACTGGCTTTTGATAAGCTATGATGGCCTGGGACATATGCTCAGACACTCAGCCTCTACTAATAAACAACAAGGCCCAAAACACAAGCTTGAATATGAACAATGCTACACTATCAAGCCTACTTAGGTAAAAAAAACTGCAGAAATGTTTAAACAGATACAGGATCAAGGAGACTCTAGAGAATGCTTTTAAATGCAAACAAGTTATATGATACACTCCTACCAGGAAATCAGAACAAACAAACCCAACCAGATGCTTAACAATTGTAGAAAATTCTACTTAATACCTCACACACAGTGAGTAAAATAAAAGTGCTATAAATAACTCAGAAATAAGCAAAAACAGGATACTTAATGTTATATATCACAGATTAGCTCAGTGTGAAATGGCAGAAACAGTCACAAGTTAACTTCTTAAGTAACAAAGCTGAAACCTGAAACAACTTTAAAAAAAGCTTGAAAGAACGAGTGATGTGCTTAAGGCAATCCCAGTCAGCCAATGACCACAAACAATTCATACTCACTGACATGCTATACTGGCTTTGGCTAAGCTATGATGGCCTGGGATATGTGCTAAGACACACAGCCTCTACTAACAAACAATTAGGCCAAAAACACAATATGTATGGAAAATGTTACACTACCAACACTACTTAGGTAGAAAAAAATGCAGAAATGTTTATACAGATAGAGGATCAAGGATAATCTAGAGAATGCTTTTAAATGCAAACAAGTTATATGATACACTCATAGCAGGATATCAGAAGAAACGAACCCAACCAGATGCTTAACAATTGTAGAAAATTCTACTTAATACCTCACACACAATGAATAAAATAAAAGTGCTATAAATAACTCAGAAATAGGAAAAAACAGGATACTTAATGCTCTATATCACAGATTAGTTAGCTCAGAGCCCTTCCTCCGACTTCCTCCAATTAGCTCAGTATGAAATGGCAGAAACACTCACAAGTTAACCTCTTGAATAACAAAGTTGAAACCTGAAACAACTTTAAAAAAGTTTGAAAAGACCAGATGTGCTTACCCCAAGGTGTAGTCCAGGCACCCCATTCAGCCAACGATTACAAACAATTCACTCTCACTGAAATACTATACTGGTCTTGGCTAAGCTATGATGGCCTGGGACATGTGCTCAGACACACAGCCTCTACTAATAAACAACTAGGCCCAAAATGAAAGCCTGAATATGGACAATGCTAAACTACCAACACTACTTAGGTAAAAAAAAATGCAGAAATGTTTAAACAGATAAAGGATCAAGGAGACTCTAGAGAATGCTTTTAAATGGAAACAAGTTATATGATACACTCCTAGCAGGAAATCAGAATAAATAAACCCAACCAGATGCTTAACAATTGTAAAAAATTCTACTTAATAGCTTACACACAGTGAGTAAAATAAACATGCTTTAAATAACTGAGAAATAAGCAAAAAGCAGGATACTTAATGTTATATATCACAGATTAGTTAGCTCAGAGCCCTTCCTCTGACTTTCTCCAATTAGCTCAGTGTGAAATGGCAGAAACAGTCACAAGTTAACTTCTTAAGTAACAAAGTTGAAACCTGAAACAACTTTAAAAAAAGCTTGAAAGAACCAATGAGGTGCTTACTCCAAGGCATAGTCCAGGCAACCCCAGTCAGCCAATGACCACAAACAATTCACACTCACTGACATGCTATACTGGCTTTGGCTAAGCTATGATGGCCTGGGACATGTGCTCAGGCACACATCCTCTACTAACAAACAACTAGGCCCCAAACACAAGTCTGAGTATGGAAAATGCTACAAAACCAACACTACTTAGGTAGAAAAATTGCAGAAATGTTTAAACAGATAAAGGATCAAGGAGAATCTAGAGAATGCTTTTAATGCAAACAAGTTATATGATACACTCCTAGATGGAAATCAGAATAAACAAACCCAACCAGATGCTTAACAAATGTAGAAAATTCTACTTAATACCTCACATACAGAGAGTAAAATAAAAGTTCTATAAATAACTCATAAATAAGCATAAAAAGGGATACTTAATGCTATATATCACAGATTAGTTAGCTCAGAGCCCTTCCTCTGACTTCCTCCAATTAGCTCAGTGTGAAATGGCAGAAACAGTCACAAGTTAACTTCTAAAGTAGCAAAGTTGAAACCTGAAAGAACTTTAAAAAAAGCTTGAATGAACCAATGAGGTGCTTACTCCAAGGCGTAGTCCAGGCAACCCCAGTCAGCCAATGACTACAAACAATTCACACTCACAGAAATGCTATACTGGCATTGGCTAAGCTATGATGGCCTGGAACACCTGCTCAGACACACAACCTCTTCTAACAAACATCTAGGCCCAAAACAAAAGCCTGAATATTGACAATGCCACACTACCAACACTACTTAGGTAGAAAAAACTGCAGAAATGTTTAAACAGAGAAAGGATCAAGGAGACTCTAGAGAATGCTTTTCAATGCAAACAAGTTATAGGATACACTTCTTCCAGGAAGACAGAACAAAAAAGCCAACCAGATGCTTAACAATTGTAGAAAAGTCTACTTAATACCTCACACACAGTGAGTAAAATAAAAGTGCAATAAATAGCTCGGAAAAAAGCAAAAAAACAGGATACTTAATGTTATATATCACAGATTACTTAGCTCAGAGTCCTCCCTCTGACTTCCTCTGATTAGCTCAGTGTGAAATGGCAGAAACAGTCACAAGTTAACTTCTTAAGTAACAAAGGCGAAACTTGAAACAACTTTAAAAAAAGCTTCAAAGAAGCAACAAGGTGCTTACTCCAAGGCATAGTCCAGGCAACCCCAGTCAGCCAATGACCACAAACAATTCACTCTCACTGAAATACTATACTGGCTTTGGCTAAGCTATGAGGGCCTGGGACATGTGCTCAGACACACAGCCTCTACTAACAAACAACTAGGCCCAAAACACAAGCGTGAATATTGACAAAGCCACACTACCAACACTACTTAGGTAGAAAAAACTGCAGAAATGTTTAAAAAGATAAAGGATCAAGGAGACTCTACAGAATGCTTTTAAATGCAAACAAGTTATATGATACACTCCTAGCAGGAAATCAGAACAAACAAACCCAACCAGATACATAACAATTGTAGGAAATTCTTCTTAATACCTCACAAACAGTGAGTAAAATAAAAGTGCTATAAATAACTCAGAAATAAGCAACAAAACAGGACACTTAATGTTATATATCACAGATTAGTTTGCTCAGAGCCTTTCCTCCGACTTCCTCCGATTAGCTCAGTTTGAAATGGCAGAAACAGTCACAAGTTAACTTCTTAAGTAGCAAAGTTGAAACCTGAAAGAACTTTAATAAAACTTGAATGAACCAATGAGGTGCTTACTCCAAGGCATAGTCCAGGCAACCGCAGTCAGCCAATGACTACAAACAATTCACGCTCACTAAAATGCTATACTGGCATGGGCTAAGCTATGATGGCCTGGGACACGTGCTCAGACACACAACCTCTACTAACAAACATCTAGGCCCAAAACACAAGCCTGAGTATGGAAAATGCTACACTACCAACACTACTTAAGTAGAAAAAAATGCATAAATGTTTAAACAGATAAAGGATCAAGGAGAATCTAGAGAATGCTTTTAATGCAAACAAGTTATATGATACACTCCTAGCCGGAAATCATAATAAACAAACCTAACCAGATGCTTAACAAATGTAGAAAATTCTACTTAATATCTCACACACAGAGAGTAAAATAAAAGTGCTATAAATAACTCAGAAATAAGCCAAAAACAGGATACTTAATGCTATATATCACAGATTAGTTAGCTCAGAGCCCTTCCTCTGACTTCTTCCAATTAGCTCAGTGTGAAATGGCAGAAACAGTCGCAAGTTAACTTCTTAAGTAGCAAAGTTGAAACCTGAAAGAAATTTAAAAAAACTTGAATGAACCAATGAGGTGCTTACTCCAAGGCGTAGTCCAGGCAACCCCAGTCAGCCAATGACTACAAACAATTCACACTCACTGAAATGCTATACTGGCATGGGCTAAGCTATGATGGCCTGGGATACGTGCTCAGACACACAACCTCTACTAACAAACATCTAGGCCCAAAACAAAAGCCTGAATATTGACAATGCCACACTACCAACACTACTCAGGTAAAAAAACTGCAGAAATGTTTAAACAGATAAAGGATCAAGGAGACTCTAGAGAATGCTTTTAAATGCAAACAAGTTATATGATACACTCCTAGCAAAAAATCAGAACAAACAAACCCAATCAGATGCTTAACAATTGTAGAAAATTCTACTTAATACCTCACATACAGTGAGTAAAATAAAAGTGCTATAAATAACTCAGAAATAAGCAAAAAAAGGATACTTAATGTTATATATCGCACATTAGTTAGCTCAAAGCCCTTCCTTCGAATAGCTCATTGTGAAATGGCAAAAACAGTCAATAGTTAACTTCTTAAGTAACAAAGTTGAAACCTGAAACAACTTAAAAAAAAGCTTGAAAGAACCAATGAGGTGCTTACTCCAAGGTGTAGTCCAGGAAACACCAGACAGCCAATGGCCACAAACAATTCACTCTCACTGAAATCTTATACTGGTTTTGGCTAAGCAATGAGGGCCTGGGGCATGTGCTCAGACACACAGCCTCTACTAACAAACAACTAGGACCAAAACACAAGCCTGAATATGGACAACCCTACTTAGGTAGAAAAAACTGCAGAAATGCCTAAACAGATAAAAGATCAAGGAGACTCTAGAGAATGCTTTTAAATGCAAACAACTTATATAATACACTCCTATCAGGAAATCAGAACAAACAAACCCAATCAGATGCTTAACAATTGTAGAAAATTCCACTTAATACCTCACATACAGTGAGTAAAATAAAAGTGCTATAAATAACTCAGAAATAAGAAAAAAACAGTATATGTAATGTTATATATCACACATTAGTTAGCTCAAAGCCCTTCCTCCAATTAGCTCAGTGTGAAATGGCAAAAACAGTCAAAAGTTAACTTCTTAAGTAACAAAGTTGAAACCTGAAACAACTTTAAAAAAAGCTTGAAAGAACCAATGAGGTGTTTACTCCAATACATAGTCCAGGAAACACCAGTCAGCCAATGGCCACAAACAATTCACTCTCACTGAAATGCGATACTGGCATTGGCTAAGCTATGATGTCCTGGAACATGAGCGCAGACACAAAGCATCTACTAACAAACAACTAGGCCCAAAACACAAGCGTGAATATTGACAATGCTGCACTACCAACACTACTTAGGTAGAAAAAAACTGCAGAAATGTTTAAAAAGATAAAGGATCAAGGAGACTCTACAGAATGCTTTTAAATGCAAACAAGTTATATGATACACTCCTAGCAGGAAATCAGAACAAACAAACCCAACCAGATACATAACAATTGTAGAAAATTCTTCTTAATACCTCACACACAGTGAGTAAAATAAAAGTGCTGTAAATAACTCAGAAATAAGCAACAAAACAGGATACTTCATGTTATGTATCACAGATTAGTTAGCTCAGTTTTCTTCCGCGATTAGCTCAGTGTGAAGTGGCAGAAACAGTCACAAGTTAACTTCTTAAGTAACAAAGTTGAAACCTGAAACAACTTTTAAAAAGCTTGAAAGAACCAATGAGGTGCTTACTCCAAAGCGTGGCACAGGCAGCCCCAGTCAGCCAATGACCACAATCAACTCCCTCTCACTGAAAGGCTTGACTGGCTTTGCCTAAGCTATGATGACCTGGGACATGTGTTCAGACACACAGCCTCTACTAACAAAAAACTAGGCCCAAAACACAAGCCAGAATATACACACTGCTACACTACCAACATTACTTAGGTAGTAAAAAACTGCAGAAATGTTTACACAGATAAAGTATCAAGGAGACTCTAAGGAATGCTTTTAAATGCAAACAAGTTATATGATACAATCCTAGCAGAAAATCAGAACAAACAAACCCAACCAGAGGCTTAACAATTGTAGAAAATTCAACTTAATACCTCACACACAGTGAGTAAAATAAAAGTGCTATAAATAACTCAGAAATTAGCAAAAAATAGGATACTTAATGTTATATATCACAGATTAGTTAGCTCAGAGCCCTTCCTCCGATTTCCTCCGATTAGCTCAGTATGAAATGGCAGAAACAGTCACAAGATAACTTCTTAAGTAAAAAGGCGAAACCTGAAACAACTTTAAAAAAAGCTTGAAAGAACCAATGAGGTTTTTACTCCGAGGCGTAGTCCAGGTAACCCCAGTCAGCCAATGACCACAAACAATTCACTCTTACTGAAATGTTATACTGCCTATTGCTAAGCTATGATGGCCTGGGACATGTGCTCAGACTCAAAGCCTCTTCTAACAAACAACTAGGCCCAAAACACAAGCCTGAATATGGACAATGCTACACTACCAACATTACTTAGGCACAAAAACTGCAGAAATGTTTAAACAGACAAATGATCAAGAAGACTCTAGACAACGCTTTTAAATGCAAGCCAGTAATATGATACACTCCTGGCAGGAAATCAGAATAAACAAACCCAACCAGATGCTTAATAATTGTAGAAAAGTCTGCTTAATACCTCACACACAGTGAGCAAAATAAAATTGCTATAAATAGCTCGGAAAAAAGCAAAAAAACAGGATACTTAATGTTATATATCACTGATTACTTAGCTCAGAGTCCTTCCTCCGTCTTCCTCCAATTAGCTCAGTGTGAAATGGCAGAAACAGTTACAATTTAACTTCTTAAGTAAAAAGGCGAAACCTGAAACAACTTTAAAAAAAGCTTCAAAGAAGCAAAGAGGTGGTTACTCCAAGGCGTAGTCCAGGCAACTCCAGTCAGCCAATGACCACAAACAATTCAATCTCACTGAAATACTATACTGGCTTTGGCTAAGCTATGAGGGCCTGGGACATGTGCTCAGACACACAGCCTCTACTAACAAACAACTAGGCCCAAAACACAAGCTTGAATATGGACAATGCTACACTACCAACCCTACTTAGGTAGAACAAAGCTGCAGAAATGTTTAAACAGAGAAAGGATCAAGGAGACTCTAGAGAATGCTTTTAAATGCAAACAAGTTATAGGATACACTCCTTTCAGGAAGGCAGAACAAAAAATCCAACCAGATGCTTAACAATTGTAGAAAATTCTACTTAATACCTAACACACAGTGAGTAAAATAAAAGTGCTATAAATAACTCAGAAATAAGCAAAAACAGGATACTTAATGTTATATATCACACATTAGTTTGCTCAGGGCCCTTCCTCCGACTTCCTTTGATTAGCTGAGTGTGAAATGGCAGAAACAGTCACAAGTTAACTTCTTAAGTAGCAAAGTTGAAACCTGAAAGAACTTTAAAAAAAGCTTGAATGAACCAATGAGGTGCTTACTCCAAGGCGTAGTCCAGGCAACCCCAGTCAGCCAATGACTACAAACAATTCACACTCACTGAAATGCTATACTGGCATTGGCTAAGCTATGATGGCCTGGGACACATGCTCAGACACACAACCTCTTCTAAAAAACATCTAGGCCGAAAATAAAAGCCTGAATATTGACAACGCCACACTACCAACACTACTTAGGTAGAAAAAAACTGCAGAAATGTTTAAACAGAGAAAGGATCAAGGAGACTCTAGAGAATGCTTTTAAATGCAAACAAGTTATATGATACACTCCTTCCAGGACGTCAGAATAAAAAACCCAACCAGATGCTTAACAATTGTAGAAAAGTCCACTTAATAGCTCACACACAGTGAGTAAAATAAAAGTGCTATAAATAGCTTGGACAAAAGCAAAAACCAGGATACTTAATGTTATATATCACAGATTACTTAACTCAAAGTCCTTCCTCTGACTTCCTCCAATTAGCTCAGTGTGAAATGGCAGAAACAGTCACAAGTTAACTTCTTAAGTAACAAAGCTAAAACCTAAAACAACTTTAAAAAAACGTTTGAAAGAACCAATGAGGTGCTTACTGCAAGGCATAGTCTAGGAAACCCCAGTCAGCAAATGACCACAAACAATTCACACTCACTGACATGCTATACTGGCTTTGGCTAAGCTATGATGGCCTGGGACATGTGCTAAGACACACAGCCTCTACTAACAAACAACTAGGCCAAAAACACAATCCTGAGTATGGAAAATGCTGCACTACCAAAACTACTTAGGTAGAAAAAACTGCAGAAATGTTTAAACAGATAAAGGATCAAGGAGAATCTAGAGAATGCTTTTAATGCAAACAAGTTATATGATACACTCCTACTCGGAAATCAGAATAAACAAACCCAACCAGATGCTAAACAAATGTAGAAAATTCTACTTAATACCTCACACACAGTGAGTAAAATAAAAGTGCTATAAATAACTCAGAAATAAGAAAAACAGGATACTTAATGCTCTATATCACAGATTAGTTAGCTCAGAGCCCTTCCTCTGACTTCCTCCAATTAGCTCAGTATGAAATGGCAGAAACAGTCACAAGTTAACCTCTTGAATAACAAAGTTGAAACCTGAAACAACTTTAAAAAAAGCTTGAAAGAACCAATGAGGTTTTTACTCCAAGGCGTAGTCCAGGTAACCCCAGTCAGCCAATGACCACAAACAATTCACTCTCACTGAAATACTATACTGGATTTGGATAAGTTATTAGGGCCTGGGACATGTGCTCAGACACACAGCCTCTACCAACAAACAACTAGGCCCAAAACACAAGCTTGAATATGGACAATGCTACACTACCAACCCTACTTAGGTAGAACAAAACTGCAGAAATGTTTAAACAGATAAAGGATCAAGGAGACTCGAGAGAATGCTTTTAAATGCAAACAAGTTATATGATACACTCCTACCAGGAAATCAGAACAAACAAACCCAACCAGATGCTTAACAATTGTAGAAAATTCTACTTAATACCTCACACACAGTGAGTAAAATAAAAGTGCTATAAATAACTAAAAAAAAAGCAAAAACAGGATACTTAATGTTATATATCACACATTAGTTTGCTCAGAGCCCTTCCTCCGACTTCCTCCAATTAGATCAGTATGAAATGGCAGAAACAGTCACAAGTTAACCTCTTGAATAACAAAGTTGAAACCTGAAACAACTTTAAAAAAAGCTTGAAAGAACCAATGAGGTGCTTAATCCAAGGCGTAGTCCAGGTTACCCCAGTCAGCAAATGACCACAAACACTTCACTCTTACTGAAATACTATACTGGATTTGGCTAAGCTATGAGGGCCTGGGACATGTGCTCAGACACACAGCCTCTACTAACAAACAACTAGGCCCAAAACACAAGCTTGAATATGGACAATGCTACACTACCATCTCTACTTAGGTAGAACAAATCTGCAGAAATATTTAAACAGATAAAGGATCAATGAGCCTCTAGAGAATGCTTTTAAATGCAAACAAGTTATATGATACACTCCTAGCAGGAAATCAGAACAAACAAACCCATCCAGATGCTTAACAATTGTAGAAAATTCTACTTAATACCTCACACACAGTGAGTAAAGTAAAAGTGCTATAAATAACTCATAAATAAGCAAAAAGTAGGATACTTAATGTTATATATCACAATTAGTTAGCTCAGAGGCCTTAATCTGACTTTTTCCAATTAGCTCAGTGTGAAATGGTAGAAACAGTCACAAGTTAACTTCTTAAGTAACAAAGCTGAAACCTGAAACAACTTTAAAAAAAAGCTTGAAAGAACCAGTGAGGTGCTTACTGCAAGGCATAGAGAAGGCAATCCCAGTCAGCCAATGACCACAAACAATTCACACTCACTGACATGCTATACTGGCTTTGGCTAAGCTATGATGGCCTGGGACATGTGCTAAGACACAAAGCCTCTACTAACAAACAATTAGGCCAAAAACACAATATGTATGGAAAATGTTACACTACCAACACTACTTAGGTAGAAAAAACTGCAGAAATGTTTAAACAGATAAAGGATCAAGGAGAATCTAGAGAATGCTTTTAATACAAACAAGTTATATGATATACTCCTACCCAGAAATCAGAATAAACAAACCCAAACAGATGCTAAACAAATGTAGAAAATTCTACTTAATACCTCACACACAATGAATAAAATAAAAGTGCTATAAATAACTCAGAAATAAGAAAAACACGATACTCAATGCTCTATATCACAGATTAGTTAGCTCAGAGCCCTTCCTCCGACTTCCTCCAATTAGATCAGTATGAAATGGCAGAAACAGTCACAAGTTAACCTCTTGAATAACAAAGTTGAAACCTGAAACAACTTTAAAAAAAGTTTGAAAGAACCATTGAGGTTTTTACTCCAAGGCGTAATCCAGGTAACCCCAGTCAGCCAATGACCACAAACAATTCACTCCTACTGAAATGTTATACTGCCTATTGCTAAGTTATGAAGGCCATGTGCTCAGACTCAAAGCCTCTTCTAACAAACAACTAGGCCCAAAACACAAGCCTGAATATGTACAATGCTACACTACCAACATTACTTAGGCACAAAAACTGCAGAAATGTTTAAACAGACAAATGATCAAGAAGACTCTAGACAATGCTTTTAAATGCAAGCCAGTAATATGATACACTCCTGGCAGGAAATCAGAATAAACAAACCCAACCAGAAGCTTAACAATTGTAGAAAAGTCTACTTAATACCTTACACACAGTGAGTAAAATAAACATGCTATAAATAACTCAGAAATAAGCAAAAACTAGGATACTTAATGTTATATATCACAATTAGTAAGCTCAGAGCCCTTCCTCTGACTTTCTTCAATTAGCTCAGTGTAAAATGGCAGAAACAGTCACAAGTTAACTTCTTAAGTAACAAAGTTGAAACCTGAAACAACTTTAAAAAAAGCTTGAAAGAATCAATGAGGTGCTTACTGCAAGTCATAGTCCAGGCAACCCCAGTCAGCCAATGACCACAAACAATTCACACTCCCTGACATGCTATACTGGCTTTGGCTAAGCTATGATGGCCTGGGACATGTGCTAAGACACACAGCCTCTACTAACAAACAACTAGCCCAAAACTAAAGCTTGAATATGGACAATGCTACACTACCAACACTACTTAGGTAGAAAAAACTGCAGAAATGTTTAAACAGATAAAGGATCAAGGAGAATCTAGAGAATGCTTTTAATGCAAACAAGTTATATGATACACTCCTACCCAGAAATCAGAATAAACAAACCCAACCAGATGCTAAACAAATGTAGAAAATTCTACTTAATACCTCACACACAGTGAGTAAAATAAAAGTGCTATAAATAACTCAGAAATAAGAAAAAACTAGGATACTTAATGTTATATATCACAATTAGTAAGCTCAGAGCCCTTCCTCTGACTTTCTCCAATTAGCTCAGTGTAAAATGGCAGAAACAGTCACAAGTTAACTTCTTAAGTAACAAAGTTGAAACCTGAAACAACTTTAAAAAAAAGCTTGAAAGAAACAATGAGGTGCTTACTTCAAGGCATAGTCCAGGCAACCCCAGTCAGCCAATGGCCACAAACAATTCACACTCACTGACATGCTATACTGGCTTTGGCTAAGCTATGATGGCCTGGGACATGTGCTCAGACACAGAGCCTCTACTAACAAATAACTAGGCCCCAAACACAAGCCTGAGTATGGAAAATGCTACAAAACCAACAATACTTAGGTAGAAAAAACTGCAGAAATGTTTAAACAGATAAAGGATCAAGGAGAATCTAGAGAATGCTTTTAATGCAAACAAGTTATATGATACACTCCTAGATGGAAATCAGAATAAACAAACCCAACCAGATGCTTAACAAATGTAGAAAATTCTACTTAATACCTCACATACAGAGAATAAAATAAAAGTGCTATAAATAACTCAGAAAAATGCAAAAACAGGATACTTAATGCTATATATCATAGATTAGTTAGCTCAGAGCCCTTCCTCTGACGTCCTCCAATTAGCTCAGTGTGAAATAGCAGAAACAGTCACAAGTTAACTTCTTAAGTAGCAAAGTTGAAACCCAAAAGAACTTTAAAAAAAGCTTGAATGAACCAATGAGGTGCTTACTCCAAGGCGTAGTACAGGCAACCCAAGTCAGTCAATGACTACAAACAATTCACACTCATGCTATACTGGCATTGGCTAAGCTATGATGGCCTGGGACACATGCTCAGACACACAACCTCTTCTAACAAACATCTAGGCCCAAAACAAAAGCCTGAATATTGACAATGCCACACTACCAACACTACTTAGGTAGAAAAAAACTGCAGAAATGTTTAAACAGAGAAAGGATCAAGGAGACTCTAGAGAATGCTTTTAAATGCAAACAAGTTATATGATACACACATTGCAGGAAGTCAGAACAAACAAACAAACCCAACCAGATGCTTAACAATTGTAGAAAATTCTACTTAATACCTCACACACAGTGAGTAAAATAAAAGTGCTATAAATAACTCAGAAATAAGCAAAAAACAGGATACTTAATGTTATATATCACACATTAGTTAGCTCAAAGCCCTTCCTCCGATTAGCTCAGTGTGAAATGGCAGAAACAGTCACAAGTTAACTTCTTAAGTAACAAAGTTGAAACCTGAAACAACTTTAAAAAAGCTTGGAAAAAAATGAGGTGCTTACTCCAAGGTGTAGTCCAGGAAACACCAGTCAGCCAATGGCCACAAACAATTCACTCTCACTGAAATGCTATACTGGCATTGGCTAAGCTATGATGTCCTGGGACATGTGCGCAGACACACAGCATCTACTAACAAACAACCAGGCCCAAAACACAAGCGTGAATATTGACAATGCTACACTACCAACACTACTTAGGTAGAAAAAACTGCAGAAATGTTTAAAAAGATAAAGGATCAAGGAGAGAGTACAGAATGCTTTTAAATGCAAACAAGTTATATGATACACTCCTAGCAGGAAATCAGAACAAAAAAACCCAACCAGATATATAACAATTGTAGGAAATTCTTCTTAATACCTCACACACAGTGAGTAAAATAAAAGTGCTATAAATAACTAAGAAATAAGCAACAAAACAGGACACTTAATGTTATATATCAAAGATTAGTTTGCAAAGAGCCTTTCCTCTGACTTCCTCCGATTAGCTCAGTGTGAAATGGCAAAAACAGTCACAAGTTAACTTCTTAAGTAACGAAGTTGAAACCTGAAAAAACTTTAAAAAAAGCTTGAAAGAACCAATGAGGTGCTTACTCCAAGGTGTAGTTCAGGCAACCCCAGTGAGCCAATGACCTCATATAATTCACTCTTACTGAAATACTATACTGGCTTTGGCTAAGCCATGATGGCCTGGGACATGTGCTCAGACACACAGCCTCTACTAACAAACAACAAGGGCCTAAGCACAAGCCTGAGTATGGACAATGCTACACTACACTACTTAGGTAGAAAAAACTTCAGAAATTTTGAAACAGATAAAGATTCAAGGAGACTCTAGAGAATTTTGTTTAATGCAGACAACTTATATGATACACTCCTAGCAGGAAATCAGAACAAACAAACCCAACCAGATGCTTAACAATTGTATAAAATTCTACTTAATGCCTCACACACAGTGAGTAAAATAAATGTTCTATAAATAACTCAGAAATAAGAAAAACCAGGATATTTTATGTTATGTATCACAGATTAGTTAGCTCAGTGCTCTTCCGTGATTAGCCCAGTGTGAAGTGGCAGAAACAGTCACAAGTTAACTTCTTAAGTAACAAAGTTGAAACCTGAAACAACTTTAAAAAAGCTTGAAAGAACCAATGAGGTGCTTACTCCAAAGCGTAGTACAGGCAACCCCAGTCAGCCAATTACCACAATCAATTCACTCTCACTGACATGCTTGACTGGCATTGGCTAAGCTATGATGGCCTGGGACATGTGCTCAGACACACAACCTCTACTAACAAACATCTAGGCCCAAAACAAAAGCCTGACTATTGACAATGCCACACTACCAACACTACTTAGGTATAAAAAACTTCAGAAATTTTGAAACAGATAAAGGCTCAAGGAGACTCTAGACAATTCTTTTAAATGCAGACAAGTTATATGATACAGTCCTAGCAGGAAATCAGAACAGACAAACCCAACCAGATGCTTAACAATTGTAGAAAATTCTACTTAATACCTCACACACAGTGAGTAAAATAAATGTGCTATAAATAACTCAGAAATAAGACAAAAACAGGATATTTAATGTTATATATCACAGATTAGTTAGCTCAGAGCCCTTCCTCTGACTTCCTCTGATTAGCTCAGTATGAAATGGCAGAAACAGTCACAAGTTAACCTCTTGAATAACAAAGTTGAAACCTGAAACAACTTTAAAAAAAGCTTGAAAGAACCAATGAGGTTTTTACTCCAAGGCGTAGTCCAGGTAACACCAGTCAGCCAATGACCACAAACAATTCACTCTTACTGAAATGTTATACTGCCTATTGCTAAGCTACGATGGCCTGGGACATGTGCTCAGACTCAAAGCCTCTTCTAACAAACAACTAGGCCCAAAACCCAAGCCTGAATATGGACAATGCTACACTACCAACAGTACTTAGGAACAAAAGCTGCAGAAATGTTTAAACAGACAAATGATCAAGGAGACTCTAGAGAAAGTTTTTAAATGCAAGCCAGTAATATGATACACTCCTGGCAGGAAATCAGAATAGACAAACCCAACCAGATGCTTAACAATTGCAGAAAAGTCTACTTAATACCTCACGCACAGTGAGTAAAATAAACGTGCTATAAATAACTCGGAAATAAGCAAAAACTAGGATACTTAATGTTATATATCACAATTAGTTAGCTCAGAGCCCTTCCTCTGACTTTTTCCAATTAGCTCAGTGTAAAATGGCAGAAATAGTCACAAGTTAACTTCTTAAGTAACAAAGTTGAAACCTGAAACAACTTAAAAAAAAGCTAGAAAGAACCAATGAGGTGCTTACTCCAAGGCATAGTCCAGGCAACCCCAGTCAGCCAATGACCACAAACAATTCACACACTCTGACATGCTATACTGGCTTTGGCTAAGCTATGATGGCCTGGAACATGTGCTCAGACACACAGCCTCTACTAACAAACAACTAGGCCCCAAACACAAGCCTGAGTATGGAAAATGCTACAAAACAAACACTAATTAGGTAGAAAAAACTGCAAAATATTTAAACAGAGAAAGGATCAAGGAGACTCTAGAGAATGCTTTTAAATGCAAACAAGTTATATGATACACTCCTAGCAGGAAATCAGAACAAACAAACCCAACCAGATACATACCAATTGTAGGAAATTCTTCTTAATACCTCACACACAGTGAGTAAAATAAAAGTGCTATAAATAACTCAGAAATAAGCAAAAACAGGATACTTAATGGCATATATCACAGATTAGTTAGCTCAGCGCCCTTCCTCTGACTTCCTCCAATTAGCTCAGTGTGAAATGGCAGAAACAGTCACAAGTTAACTTCTTAAGTAGCAAAGTTGAAACCTGAAAAAACTTAAAAGAAAGCTTGAATGAACCAATGAGGTGCTTACTCCAAGGGGTAGTCCAGGCAACCCCAGTCAGCCAATGACTACAAACAATTCACACTCACTGAAATGCTATACTGGCATTGGCTAAGCTATGATGGCCTGGGACATGTGCTCAGACACACAACCTCTTCTAACTAACATCTAGGCCCAAAACAAAAGCCTGAATATTGACAATGCCACACTACCAACCCTATTTAGGTAGAAAAAAACTGCAGAAATGTTTAAACAGAGAAAGGATCAAGGAGACTCTAGAGAATGCTTTCAAATGCAAACAAGTTATATGATACACTCCTTACAGGAAGTCAGAACAAACAAACCCAACCAGATGCTTAACAATTGTAGAAAATTCTACATAATATCTCACACACAGTGAGTAAAATAAAAGTGCTATAAATAACTCAGAAATAAGCAAAAAACAGGATACTTAATGTTATATATCACACATTAGTTAGCTCAAAGCCCTTTCTCCGATTATCTCAGTGTGAAATGGCAGAAACAGTCACAAGTTAACTTCTTAAGTAACAAAGTTGAAACCTGAAACAACTTTAAAAAAAGCTTGAAAGAAAAAAATGAGGTGCTTACTCCAAGACGTAGTCCAGGAAACCCCAGTCAGCCAATGGCCACAAAGAATTCACTCTCACTGAAATGCTATATTGGCATTGGCTAAGGATATTGTGCTGGGACATGTGCGCAGACACACAGCATCTACAAACAAACAACAAGGCCCAAAACAAAACCGTGAATATTGACAGTGCTACACTACCAACACTGTTTAGGTAGAAAAAACTGCAAAAATGTTTAAAAAGATAAAGGATCAAGGAGACACTACAGAATGCTTTTAAATGCAAACAAGTTATCTGATACACTCCTAGCAGGAAATCAAAACAAACAAACCCAACCAGATGCATAACAATTGTAGGAAATTATTCTTAATACCTCACACATAGTGAGTAAAATAAAGGTGCTATAAATAACTCAGAAATAAGCAACAAAACAGGATACTTAATGTTATATATCACAGATTAGTTTGCAAAGAGCCTTTCCTCCAACTTCCTCCAATTAGCTCAGTGTGAAATGGCAAAAACAGTCACAAGTTAACTTCTTAAGTAACAAAGTTGAAACCTGAAAAAAATTTTAAAAAAGCTTGAAAGAACCAATGAGGTGCTTACTCCAAGGTGTAGTTCAGGCAACCCCAGTGAGCCAATGACCACATATAATTCACTCTCACTGAAATACCATACTGGCTTTGGCTAAGCCATGATGGCCTGGGACATGTGCTCAGACACACAGCCTCTACTAACAAACAGCAAGTTCCTAAGCACAAGCCAGAGTATGGACAATGCTACACTACCAACACTACTTAGGTAGAAAAAACTTCAGAAATTTTGAAACAGATAAAGATTCAAGGAGACTCTAGAGAATTTTTTTAAATGCAGACAAGTTATATGATACACTCCTAGCAGGAAATCAGAACAAACAAACCCAACCAGATGCTTAACAATTATATAAAATTCTACTTAATACCTCACACACAGTGAGTAAAATAAATGTTCTATAAATAACTCAGAAATAAGAAAAAACAGGATACTTTTATGTTATGTATCACAGATTAGTTAGCTCAGTGCTCTTCCGCGATTAGCTCAGTGTGAAGTGGCAGAAACAGTCACAAGTTAACTTCTTAAATAACAAAGTTGAAACCTGAAACAATTTTAAAAAAGCTTGAAAGAACCAATGAGGTGCTTACTCCAAGGTGTAGTACAGGCAGACCCAGTCAGCCAATGGCCACAATCAATTCACTCTCACTGAAATGCTTGACTGGCTTTGGTTAAGCTATGATGGCCTGGGACATGTGCTCAGACACACAGCCTCTACTGACAAACAACTAGGCCCAAAACACAAGCCAGAATATGCATAATGCTACACTACCAACATTACTTAGGTAGAAAAAAACTGCAGAAATGTTTGCACAGATAAAGTATCAAGGAGACTCTAGGGAATGGTTTTAAATGCAAACAAGTTATATGATACAATCATAGCAGACAATCAGAACAAACAAACCCATCCAGAGGCTTAACAATTGTAGAAAATTCTACTTAATACCTCACACACAGTGAGTAAAATAAAAGTGCTATAAATAACTCAGAAATTAGCAAAAAATAAGATACTTAATGTTATATATCCCAGATTAGTTAGCTCAGAGCCCTTTCTCCGACTTCCTCCGATTAGCTCAGTATGAAATGGTATAAACAGTCACAAGTTAACCTCTTAAGTAACAAAGTTGAAACCTGAAACAACTTTTAAAAAAGTTTGAAAGAACCAATGAGGTGCTTACTCCAAGGTGTAGTCAAGTTAACCCCAGTCAGCCAATGGCCACAGACAATTCACTCTTACTGAAATGCTATACTGGCTCTTGCTAAGCTATCATGGCCTTGGACATGTGTTCAGACTCAAAGCCTCTTCTAACAAACAACTAGGCCCAAAACACAAGCCTAAATATGGACAATGCTACACTACTACACTACTTAGGCACAAAAAACTGCAGAAATGTTTAAACAGATAAATGATCATGGAGACTCTAGAAAATCCTTTTAAATGCAAGCAAGTTATATGATATACTCCTAGCAGGAAATCAGAACAAACAAACCAACTAGATGCTTAACAATTGTAGAAAATTCTATTTAATACCTCACACACAGTGAGTAAAATAAAAGTGCTATAAATAACTCAGAAATTAGAAAAAGACATGATACTTAATGTTATATATCACAGATTAGTTAGCTGAGAGCCCTTCCTCTGACTTCCTCCATGTAGCTCAGTGTAAAATTGCAGAAAGAGTCACAAGTTAACCTCTTAAGTAACAAAGTTGAAACCTGAAACAACTTTAGAAAAAAGCTTGAAGGAATCAATGAGGTGCTTACTCCAAGGCAAAGTCCAGGTAACCCCAGTCAGCCAATGACCACAAACAATTCACTCTCACTGAAATGCTATACTCGCTTTGGCTAAGCTATGATGGCCTGGGACATGTGCTCAGACTCACAGCCTCTACTAACAAACAACTAGGCCCAAAACACAAGCCTGAATATGGACAATGCTACATTACCAACACTACTTAGGTAGAAAAAACTGCAGAAATGTTTAAACAGATAAAGGATCAAGGAGACTTTAGAGAATGTTTTTAAATGCAAGCAGGTTATATGATACATACCTAAGAGGAAATCAGAACAAACAAACCCAACCAGATGCTTAACAATTGTAGAAAATTCTACTTAATACCTCACACACAGTGAGTAAAATAAAAGTGCTATAAATAACCCATAAATAAGCAAAAAACAGGATACTTAATGTTATATATCACAGATTAGTTAGCTCAGAGCCCTTCCTCTGTCTTCCTCCGATTAGCTCAGTGTGAAATGGCAGAAACAGTCACAATGTAACTTCTTAAGTAACAAAGTTGAAACCTGAAACAACTTTAAAAAAAGCTTGAAAGAACCAATGAGATGTTTAATCCAAGGCGTAGTCCAGGCAACCCCAGTCTGCCAAAGACCACAAACAATTCACTCTCACTGAAATGCTATACTGGTTTTGGCTAAGCTATGATGGCCTGGGACATGTGCTCAGACACACAGCCTCTACTAACAAACAACTAGGCCCAAAAACACAAGCCTGAATATGGACAATGCTGCACTACCAACACTACTTAGGTGGATTTGTTTACTTCCATCTTTCTTTGCTCATTGTGATAAAGCCTTGATTTTTTTACTTCCATCTTTTCCTGCTCACGGTGATAAATGACCTGGATTTTTTTACTTCCACCTTTCCCAGCTTGTTGTGATAAAGCTTGGATTTGTTTATTTGCATCTTTCCCTGCTCGTGTTGATAAATTATGGAGTTGTTTACTTCCACCTTTCCCAGTTCATTGTGATAAAGCCTGGATTTGTTTATTTCCACTTTTCCCTTGTTCATAAATGGCCTGGATTTGTTTACTTCCATCTTTCCTTGCTCATTGTGATAAAGCCTGAATTTATTTACTTCCACCTTTCCCTGCTCACAGTGATAAATGACAGATTTGTTTTCTTCCTCCTTTCCCAGCTCGTTGTGATGATGGCTGGATTTGTTTATTTCCACGTTTCCCTGCTCATGGTGATAAATTACCTGAATTTGTTTAATTTCACTTAATCTTTTGCCAACTCAAGCAGATGAGGCCTCAATTTAATGTTTTATGCAAAAGATGGCATCCAAAATGCTGCATCACATGGTCAGTACTGCAACATGAGTTCAAGCACCTGATGTTGAGAGAGAACTTAGTAACCTCTGATCATCCTGGCATCACGGGTGACTGTGCCACCATGTTAAGCCCTGACAATGTAAGTCAGACTTTTATAACTATATGGCAGTCTTCATTATTCAATTGTCACAGGCTGAATAAATAGCACAGAAGGCCACGCTCACCATTATGTCCTGTACATTTCATTTATCAACTTATCCAAGTATCTTTGGAGATAGAGTCAAATAGCAAGGAGAAATCCTTCTGAATAAACTCTTCACATAAATGTAAATAGTACCACAGTGTGACTATTCTTTTATGATATTTTTAATTGTTTCAATTTAATGGTAAACACGGACAAAAGATTGTGTTTATAGGCCAGCTGGTAGTCAGAGTAAGATGTTTTCACTAAAATACACCAGAATCAAATGGGTATCCTTATTATGGAAAAATAAAGACTTTGAATGCTGATGTAATAATAGTCCAGTACATTTACCAGCAAAACATATCCTGTTTATCATAATAAGAGCCCCAGATAGATATTCTGTACTTACAAAGTATAACTTTATTCTTGTTCAAACATTTAGTAGTGACATTAAGGTTTACTTGCTGATTTCATGGTGCATCATCACCAACAGGACCACCCATCCCAATGTACACATA
This sequence comes from Protopterus annectens, assembly GCF_019279795.1. NCBI lineage: Eukaryota > Metazoa > Chordata > Ceratodontiformes > Protopteridae > Protopterus > Protopterus annectens. Next base: position 1,776,415,586 of record NC_056726.1, on the reverse strand, counting down.
GAGTGATGCAGTCAACATATCCTCATCACAGAAGGGCATACCTCCCAGCCTCTAAGCATAAAAATTCTGGACAATGCCAAAAATATAGAAGGGGTGGCAAAGGTCCAAAATGAGGGGCATAATTTTAAACTTTTCTCATATAAACTTAGAAAGTTGCTAGAATAACAAGTTTTGCTTTAACATGCATTTTCTGAAGGAAATTTCATTATTTAGTGATGTCAAACCACAAATTTTATGCAGAACAAACCAAAAACATGAGGCAAAAATCCTGGCATTCTCCAACTTTCTGGACATTTGAAAGGTATGATGCAGAAATATTCAAGAGCATGGCCTTCTGTGCTATGTTATTTGGACAAGTCAATCACTGATAATGTTGACTCCGGACATGAAAACATATAAGCCACCTCTGAGTATGACAAGCAGCACTACTTGTATTCAGCTGTCATCATTTGACAGTTTACACATTGAAGCTCACAGAAGGTTCATACAATTCAGTAGCATCCTGTTTTCTTCTCACCTCCTGAATACAGGCAGTAGATGAATTGTTATTCCCCAAACTGTTCATAGGTACACATGTAGTGTGTGAATGAGTGACAGTGTGCATTCTGTAGTAGGCCAAAGCCCTGTCCAGAAGTGGTTTTCAGGACATGTTCTCATTGGCTACTGGGATAAGCATATTAGTATGGAAAATTAAATATGCCTGCCATGAAAATTATCACCATAATGCATATGGTGCTATCAGTAGTATTCCATCTAATGACATACAGCAGCATATACTTTAATTACAATGTTATTATTATTTTTTTTTTTTTTTGAAAATACAACAGAGAACATAATGGTTCTCCTAACTACATACATTTCAAAACCCTGTTAATAAGGTATAACAGTATGCTCTACAATATATACTTCATTGTAAACACATAGTCTATTTTCCAGAAAACTTTATTTAGTGTTGTAAAGAAACAGTACTACATCACAGCTGAAATCAACCTAGAAATCAGTCCTCTTATCTGGTTATCAAACAATTCCTTGAATTTATCCATACTTAATATCAAAAGGGGCATCATGATACCTACACACACAGTGTAGCTGTCATACCTTTCACAAGGAGTACAGTTGATGCCTAAAAAAAGAAAGCCAGAGTTATATATAAACACACATACAAAATGTACAGACTGGCTTGGTATTGAAAATAATAATACAAAATAAAACTTTGCCAATGTGCTAACCCAGACTGATATCTTTCCCCCTTCCTTCTCTAACACCTTTCCCTACTCCTCTATCCTGTGCCACCTTATCTAGGTGCTACTCTTTTCCCTTCTCTTCCTCCTTTCCCTACTCCTCTATCCTGTGCCACCTTATCCAGGTGCTACTCTTTTCTTCTTAGTAATTTTATATAACATAAAACCCTTTCTCTCTCTTTATTGGGTTGTACCCGTACCCACTATTGTATTTAGTATAATTGTTTCCTTTACTCTAATAATTTTGTTTTTTTAGTATAATTTTTACAGTAATATTTTCAGAGTTTATAACCTGAGTATTATAATTTCTTTTTACCAATGCTTTCACTTTATGTGATTTTACATGCCTTTTTATATATGTTTAACATTGTCACTATTCATGTTTGGAGCTATTCTCCCCAGGCCGCTACTGAAAATGGACATATATCCAGTTAGACTAGCCCGGTCAACAAATGTAAAATAAATAAATAAATAAATATAACTATTTGCAATGTGTACAGAACATGAAAGGTAGTTTCTCACACACACGTACATATGCACACACACATGGGCACATGCACACAGGCAAACTCACATGCATGTGCACAGACACGGGCACACACACACATGCACACACATAGGCACACACCCACAAACACAGACATGTGAGCGTGCATGCACGCATGCACACACACACACACACACACACACACACACACACACACACACACACACACACACACACAAAGCACATGCAGACTATTTATTATTAAAAATAAATGAGCAAAATTAAACATGAAAGAGCTTAACACTTACTAGTCACCAAACTCCCGTACTGGAGAAGATGTGTCTGCATCCTCAAATGACCGCTCATTCCTCTGGGCAGATGTCTCATCTCTACTGGGCCTCAAGTTCAAATGAGTACAAGAACAGTGATCTTCTAGGCTGAAAAAAAAGAACCTCACTGTTTGAGTATTCTGTCTTAGAGGCCATACTATATCCCTCCAGTACTTATAGACAACCTTGCCTCTCTAGCCTTTGCCCCTCCAACTATTGCCTGGTTTAAAAATTATCTGTCAGATAGGCAGCAGTCTGTCCAATGGCAAGGTATACTATCTCCTGTACTCACAACAACTATAGGTGTACCACAAGGCTCTATATTAGGTCCTCTTCTTTTCTCGATTTTCACTAAAATCTTCATACCTCCACCTATTCTGCTGCACTCATACAGTACGCAGACGATTTGATTCTTATCTGCTCTGCACCCTCACTTACCATGTTACAACAACTCACTCATGATTCCTTTAGCTTAGTGGAAAGTTGGATTACTCAGGTCCAACTTATCCCAAATCCCAAAAAGACTAAATTGGTTCTTTTCACCCCCAACAAATCTATTCCTACCTCTCTATCCTTCTCAATCACTTCCAAAATAAGTGCTATCATCACCCCCATCTGATCACACCAAACTCCTGGGTGTAGAAATTGACAAAAACCTACAGTTTGATGTCCACATTTCACAAACCATCAAAAAAGTCCATAAAAAATGGGAACACTATACAGACACAAAAACTTTCTCTCAAAACAAGCGAGAATCTCCCTAGCCCAAACCCATCTGTTGTTCACTCTAATGTATGCGGAAACAATCCTTACCCATATCAGAAAACATGATCTTGCTAGACTTGTGACATGTTACAACAAAATTGCCAAGTTAGCTAATTACTGCACCTTCAGAACCCATCACTGTCAAGCTCTAAAGGAACTACAATGGCTAGAATTTCCCCGACTACTCAATTACCATCAACTAATCATTGCCTACAATATTGTGAGACATCTCGAAAGAACCTCAGCACTAAGTCACCTACTCACGCCCTACAAATCAAATCGTCCCCTTTACTCCACTGACAAATCACTCATTTGTATCTCTAAGGCTAACTCAGGTAAAGCACTATTCTCCCATAATGTAGCTAAATCCTGGAATAACCTTCCCCCTGCTTTACCTTCTGCCTCCACTATTATGCTGTTCAAAAATTCACTTAAATTACACTTAATGAATTCCTGGCTATGTCAATGCATTACCCAACCTCCACTGTTTCTACCACCCCAGATCGCTTCATATCCAATTATATCTACTGCAATTTTTCTACAGTATCAGGAATTTTATTGTCTGCTCAAGTTTCTAATAGTTATACTAGCTCATGCTAAACTTACACTAAAAAATGTCTAAGTAGTCTCTGTCTGTCTCTATAGTCAGTTAAAATGCTTATCTAGTGTCAGTTTCTCTTTCTGTATCGAAAGTTATATATTTTTTTATCTAGTGTCAAATTTTGTATTTTGTATCAAAAGTATTTTTATCTATTGTCAATTTTTTGCTTCTGTATAGATGATCATATTGTTATCGTATTGTTCAGCTATTTTTTTCTGTACTGAATGTGGAGCTTTTCTCCCTAGGCCTCCACTGTAAATGGACATGTGTCCAGTCCAGTCAGTCTATCCCGGTAAACAAATGTAAAATAAATAAATAAAAATAAACTTATCAGTCATTTATTTATAAATATATAATTACTACCAAATGCCTGCTGCACTCCTCAGTGTAAACAAAGTAGCACCCTCCTTCATAATCATGAGTGCATACTGCCTGCAAAAAACACACCCAGCTCTAACACTCACCTGAAAGGGCAAAAACATTACAGGTGACATCACTTACATCTAAAATTACCCTTTTTTACATATAAATATGTTTATAATGATGACTGTCATAGTAGGCTGCATAGCTTCACTGCTAGGTGAGAATATAATTCTTTTGCCAAATTTCTTTTTTACCTTTTTACATAACCTTTAATAATGGGTTCCATGGGTGATAACCCAGGTTTCTTCCTCATTTTTCCCCGGATTTTCATTGAGACATTTCTTGTTGGGGATGAATGGAGGCCAGGGGGGCTTGTCCATGGTAAACTTCAGAAGTCTCACTGGTTCTCCAAAGGTCAAGACATCTGATCATCTGATGGTGAGCTGTAGGTAGGTGAAGACTCATTACTCTTATATGGCTCAGAGAAAATCATGGAACCATAGAATGTACAAGGCAACTAGGCCATGTGGCTGTTTAAGTTTTTCCAGTACCCACCCTTAACTCCTTCTTCAAGGAGCTATAAGGCAGTCATGCAGGGGGTGAATCTATGGACATCAATCCAGTTGTCTAATTCCTTCTTAAAGGAAGATAGTTTGTTACATTTCTTAATCTGGAAAGGAAGTCTTTCCCAGAGAAGGGGTAGTCATTATGGTACAAATCTTTTTCTCCACCATGATGTTTATTTGCTAAATAAGGTTCAGGTCTGTCATTCTACTGTACACTGGATTATTTGATTTGTGGAGAAATAACTGGCCTTGGGCTACCAGATTTCAAATGGCCTGGAAGGCAGTGTACATATCTCGCTTAAGGACTCTATAGAACAATAAACAAAAGGATAAAGCCTCAACACTTTCTTGGTAGCTCAGGTCCTTTACGCCCATTATCTTTTTGACAGGGACCTTTGGGATCTCTCTTAACTGCTTGATATGTTCTGTAAGATGCATCCCAAAGGGGACATTGTATTCAATGATGGGCTGGATCAGTGCAAAATATAGAGGGTTAAGGACTTCTTAAATGAGATGGAGTCCTAAGGTTTCTCATAACAACTTTATTTTGGAGTGGGATGTTTTCTATACTATAAGCTGGGTGGAGGGTTTGTTTGAAAAATTCAATAACATTGCATTTTTTGGAGAAGGTTATACTAGTTGGATAGTTGCATATAATTGCTATATTTCTAAGGACCAGGTCAAGAACATTTTGTCCTCTAATGGGCTCTTTGGTTGTGTGATCCAAGGAATTCCTATTTGTGAAACTAAAGAATTTTCGGGCATAGCCTACATTTGATGTATAAGTCTCCCAGTTTATCAATGGGCAGTTAAAGTCTCCAGGGATGATGGAGTTTTTACATATTTCAAGTTCATTAAATGCATTTAAGAAATGAACATGGAATTTGAGTGTCATCAAGGGGTTTGTTGCATGCTATATGATCTTATAGTTGTTTTTATTTAGAGTGAGTTGAACTTCATTAAATTTGGTCGTTGGTTCTCAGAGAATCTGCTTTGTCTTTAACAAATATGTATACTCCACCAAAATTCCCAGTGAGTCTAAAAGCATGGTAGACTTAAAACCCTGGTAGATAAGGGGGACTTTCTGCCCTGGTAAATCAAGTTTCAGTAATATTACCACATGAATGTGCTCCAAATGCCAGTATTCAAGGTTAGATGATTAATGTAGACTCCTAGCACTGAGTAGCACCATACTGATACTGTCCAATGCTTTTTTTGATATATTTTATTCTGGTTGGTTTGAAAGATCCATTAGCAGGATTCTGCTTAAAAAGCCAGCAAACGCTTTAGCCAGTATGAAGAAGCCCTGAAAAGGGAGATGCAAACCATTCTTGACAAAACAAGTAGGGCTATACAGCAATTAATTCCATGCTGACACAAACGGAATACCCTTTTGAATGACATGAATTACTTTTGTCAGTTGTTGAAATCAGTCATATTTTCCTTGTACCTTAGAATCATTCTTGGCAATGGTATGATTCTGCTCAATACCCAAGTCTTTCCTACATTTCTGAAATACATAAAAAGCTCAGAAATGTCTATCTATGCATATACCTTAGAATTTTGCAAGCCAGATGATATACACCCACTTGGACCACTACCATGTCTTAAGCGTGTTTGTTCGTCTTATGGATCCTGAGACAAAATAAATGCAAATAAATAAATAAATAAATAATCTAAGGAAAAACATAAGTGGGCTGACAGATGAAACTAGAGTACTTTCTGTTGTAAATACTGCAGTGAAAGAGCAGACTGAATGTGTAACAAAAGATTTTGTTAATGCACAAGTGAAAAGAACTTCTATACAATCAACTGTTACCTCACATAAAATAGATTCAGGTACACAGTATAATTTACACTCTGAAACATTATATCAATTAATTAGCCCCAGTTGATTAGTTTCTTCCTCACTAACTCCCCCTCTAGCTCTGTGCATCGCATAGGAAGTTCAGGGTAATGCAGTCCTTTACCCTTAAAATTTTATCCGGGGACAATCTTTGTCTTAATACACAAAGAATTGTTGCAACTGAAATTGTCTACGCAGCATGGCTTTCTCTACCCTCCTGGCCAAGCAGAACCCCCAAGTAAAACGTGTTTCTGTGGACATCAAAAGACAGCAACACCACATAGTCTATTAAATTGCAGCTTAATAAATCATTTACCTTTAAAAATTCAGCCGAGACAATTTTTGTCTTAATATACAAAGAATTGTTGCAGCTGTGATTGCCTACCTGGCGCTGCTTTCTCCACTCTCTTGGCCAAGCAGAAGACCAAAGGGAAAGTGTTTCTTTGGAAATCAAAGACAGCAGTGATGCATAGTCTACCAAACTGCAGCTTAATAAATCCTTTAGACTTAAAATTACACCCATGGACAATTTTTGTTTTAATAAATAAAAAATTGTTGCAACTGTTATTGCCTACATGTCTCAGCTTTCTCTAACCTCCTGGCCAAGCAGAACGCCCAAGGTAAAGTGTTTCTGTGGACATCAAAAGACAGCAATGACACATAGTGTACCAAATTGCAGCTTAATAAAACATTTACCCTTAAAATTTCACCCGGGGACAATTTTTGTCTAAATACACAAAGAATTATTGCAACTGTGATTGCCTATGCAGTGCAGATTACTCTACCCTTCTGGCCAGGCAGAACCCCCATGGGAAAGTGTTTCTGTGGGCATCAAAAACAGCAATGCCACATAGTCTACCAAATTGCAGCTTAATAAAGTAGGGTTTACAATATCTTATCTGATGGACTGTCCTTAAAGAAACAGTTTAATTTGTAAAATCTGGCTAGCACTGAATTAAGTTCTGACCTGTTTCTGCATGCATGCAGCTAGAGAGCCCCCAGAGGAACAGAGTCATTATAACATGTTCTGTGGCTCTAAATTTCACATTTGACTTAAAGACCTTTCTACCTTTCACTGTCTCAAACCAGCAAAGGTTCTGTCTAATGAAACCTAGATTTTTATACTAACAGACACTTGTCTGTAAATAAAATAAAAAAAATAAGATATAACATAACACTTAAGCAGGAACAGCAGTACAGGATTTCTCTTTTTATTTGGGTAATGCATACGTACCGGTAAGGTAGTTACTGATTGTTATCTGCTCATACACCAACAAATTATATGTCTGCTTACCCATTGCAACCCATCAGTTTCTCTAATATCTCCCCAAAATTATTTAATTACACCCTAACCTATTACTCAGTGCCTAAACTTCTTACCACTTCACATACCGAACCTTACTTTAAATCCCTTTCAACTGCTGCCTCATAAAATATAATAATCTTTGCAACTATCTAATCTCCTTATTGCTACAATGTGGAGACATTCACCCAAACCAAGGTCCTAGCACTAACTCATACCCTAGAACAAATCCTAAAAACCTTAATGTAATGACCTAAGACTTTAGAAGCCTACACAACAAAATAGCCTCCTTGCATGCCTGGATAGAATAGTACAAGCCAGGCATCCTAGCCTTAACTGAAACTTGGCTAAATTCTAACCTAAAAGACTCAGAAGCCATACCTCCAACTTTGGCATAGCAAGACTTGGCAGAACCCATAAGAAAGGTGGAGGTGTAGCCGTACTTTACCCTGACACCTTCAATATAACACCTTTTACTAACAACATCCCAACATTATCCAGTGCTGAGATACTCATATCCTTTCTAAATCTTAATAGGACCAAACTCATCTGTATCATAGTACTTTATATTCCCTCAGAACAAAATATACCAATACTCAAAGACATAGTGTCCTACATTTCACTCACAATTCACCGTGAGACTATCATTTTAGGGGATGTTGATATAGATTGGCAAACTCTCTTTGCAACTAGCTACAAATTCTAGTAACCTCTATGGCTTTTCTCAGATCATTAACTGCCCTACTCAATACAATAAAGACTATACCCAACAATCTACTCTAGACTGGATTATTGTATCCCATCCTACTAATTTTACCACTAGAAGCACACTTCCCAATACCCTAAGTGACCACCTACCCACATTTGCACACAGAACCACCAATCACCTATCAAAAAAACATACTCTAAAATGTGCCCACAATCTAACTTTTCTCAAGATAATTTCAATGAAATATTAAAGAAAATAAATTAGTCATCTCTGAAACACCTCCCTCTAGATAAAGCTGTGCAGTATTTCAACACCACCTTTCTAAGTATACTTAATACTCCTGCCCCAGTACGCACTAAAAGAATTAAAAACAATCCTGCTCCTTGGTTAGTCAAAGCTTGCAAAAATCTCATGAAAAAGGGTCATAGCCTGGGGTCACTGGAAACAAAATAGAAATGAAAAAAATCTACTAGTATTCAGACAACACCGCAACCAAGTAAAGAAGAAAATGAACCAAAATAAACAACTATACTACACCCACATCCAACATGAGCACAGAACTAACCCAAACAAAATCTGGACCTCCATGTATTCCCTACTTAACCCCGGGAAGAACAAAAAGGAACACTGCACCATCCCTGATGCCTCTCCTTCACAAATAGCTAATGACTTCAACAATCACTTTATACAATCAATAGCCACTCTGATCTCTAAACCCTCCACCTCCTCTACTTCCTCAACTACCTTCAATTGTGTCTCTTCATCTTGCCCTGACCCTCTCAACTCAGACCACCCAAATCCCATTCCAATAACTCAGACACTTTCTCTGTTCAATCTATCCCTACAAATCTCATAGAAAGACATTTACAAAAACTTAAGCCTTACTCTACCTCTGCTGATAACCTCCCACCACAGTATATTAAAATAGCTGCTGAGTCCATTGCATACCCCATCAGTATTCTTATCAATAGATCCATCTCAGAATCATTTGTCCCCAACATCTGGAAAATGTCTCGTGCTATTCCTATTCACAAAGGGTGAAATTCTGCTAACTAACTTTTGACCCATAGCCATGCTATGTCCCATCTCCAAAATACTGGAAAAAATGCATTCACCAAAAGGTCTTGCAATACTTACTGCAAAACAACCTACTTTCCCACATGCAACATGGTTTCTGCCCAGGCCACAGTACCTCTACAGCCCTCGTATCCTTCGCAGACACTGTAAATACGGCTAGAGATACAGTTAGCTTTGTATCAGCTTTATTTCTCAACCTATCAAAATCATTTGACACAGTCTCTCTCTCTCCATACTCTTGGATACGCTCTTTAACCTAGGATTTACACCTCCCACCCTACAGTGGATCTATAGCTACCTTAACAATCATAAACAAGCAGTTAAATGGTTAAATATTATCTCCCGCTTTCTGCACACCCCTACTGGTGCCCCACAAGGCTCCATCCTTGGCCCCTTACTCTTTAATATTTTTATAAACAACCTGTACACTTCCTCATCCCCTGGAACCACTCATACAATATGCAGACGACTCTATTATTTGCACCCCTCCCACACTTCCACAACTGCACGCCATCACACAACAAACCTTTACCTCCATTGAAACTTGGCTCACTAACTCTCAATTCTTCCTTAACCCTAAAAAAAAAACTCCTTTTCTTGCCAAAAAAATCATCCTATTGACATAAACCAGTTCAAAATACATTAGACAAACAACAGTTATTGAAATAGCCCACCACACTAAACTGCTAAGTTTTATCATTGACAATCAACTTAAGTATGATCTCCATATCCAACACAAAATTAAGAAAACTCACCAGAACTCGATATTCTCTATAGTAATAAAAACTCCTAAACACATTGACCAAAGCCACTCTTGCTACAACCTTTCTTCTTCCATCACTACTGCATGGTGCCACAATTCTCTCTAACCTACAGGCCTCTATCAGAACCAAAATAGAACATTGCTACAACCAAGTGGCCAAGTTTTCCACTAACTCAAAGACCAGCACATTTCATTGTAGAGCATTACATAAGCTACAATGGCTTGAGCTCCCTAACCACCTCTGTAATGTCTAGCTCTTAACCTTACACAACATCATTTAAAAAACTTTATCATGCCCAGCCCTGAGCCACATAGTCAAACTTTACACCCCCAAAAGAAATCTAAGGTCTGAAGACAAACAACTCCTTGTTACCTCCAAACCCTCAAAAGTTCCAGGACAAAGCTTATATTCTTACTCAGTTGCTAAAGTTTAGAACTCACTCCCCCAATCCACTAGAACTATTACTAACCTCAAAACCTTTAAATCCTCCCTAAAACATCATCTAAATAGTTCATGCTTATGCTCTGCTCCTGGCTAACTTGCCCACAGCTCTCCCTCCTTTGATTGATCTTCAGCTAGCTAACATTTACATTTCTTCCCTCAGACTAACATTACTCCCCTTGGGTTCAAAGGTTCATAGTTTAGTACTAAGCTAACTGCCCTTGCGAGCCATTTTAAGCCTAGCCAATTATCCCTTGTAAGACTGAAACCCTGCACTTTGTGTTTGTAAGGCAAACACCTTAGCCATTAAGCCACCCTCCCAACTAGTACTTCTGATTTCCCAGCTAAACCCACTCATATTCTTTTTCTTCCCATAACGCTTTTTCTCTTATAACATAGAGACTGCTCAATGTCCTACTACTCTGTCACACTAGAACAAAGAACTGTAGAATAACATGTATTATACAATGACCCCCCCATTAATATTCCAAAACGTGCATGCTGATTGGCCAGCATACCCATTGTAAATCCCACAATATACCAAAGGAAAAAGGTCCGGTCACCCGGACTTTTTTCTGTTGGTATAAAGTGTCCAAAACCTTTTTTATTTTAATAAAGAAAAAAAAAAGAAAATAAACAGAGCAATGGACACTTTCTTTTCTCTGTTGCTTCCATTTCAAAGCATTAACGTACTGGGTATGCGTAGGAATGCAAATCCCATACACATGCGCAGTACATCAACACAAGGAAGGAGTATACCACAACCAGCGGAAAAATAGTGATGCGCCGTTTTACAAAGACATTAGTTAAGAAAAGAAAGTATTTTTTTTCTCAAATAATGTCATTGTATAATAGCAATAACTGACTCTGTGGTTGTGGTATATTGAAATTTACCCACGGTTGGCTTTATTTAGTCACTCGGGCTTCGCCGTCATGATTAAATGATGCCAGCCGTGGATAAATCTTCAATATACCATACCACATTGTCGGTTATTGCTTAATTGCTTTATAAAGAATGTAATGTACTTATCTCCTATTGTTAATGAAAGATAGCATGTATTATTTTGTATATATATGGATGCTTTATTTCTTGTGAAGTTAAATGCTTGGAGGTATGTTTCTCTATATGAACTTAAACCTACTTTTCTCTATATAAAGCTAGATGTTGTAACAACTATGTATGTAAGGGTTTGTAGTTGGAGCTTTTTCCCCCACGCCTCCACTGAAAATGGGTTCTTTTGACTCAGACAGACTTTCCCAGTAAACAAATATAAAATAAAATAAATAAAATCATGACTTTTTAAGCTCTTGTATAAGTAATAATCCATTTTCTAGTGTCTCACAATTTATTGCCTGTCATGGTGCTGCAGTGGTTGATGATACACATACTGAATTTAGTACACTTTTATGAGTGTATTAGCATGGCATTTGATGAGGGGATATGTGACTTGTATCATATTTGTATTTCACCAAAATATTTAATAGTGTACTTCATTGTACAATAATTAATAGTTTGATTAATCTTGGTGTCAGCTTCATATTGTTGATCAGGTAGGTATTTGGTTAAAAAAAAAAACAGAAAGCATGTAGTTAAAGTTCTTGGTCACTTTTCAGATTGGACCTGTATTTCTCCCTCAGGGCTCAGTCTTGAGACTTTTTTTGCTTAATGTTTATGGTCCTTTCCTTTCCTTTTTCACCTTACCACATAATTGTTGGTTATCAAAGTATGCTGATGATATTAAAACTGAATGATTCATGATGTGTGCAACTTCTGTCTCTGCAAGTAATGGTTTGTTGAAGAGGAATGGATTAAAGCTAAACTAGATACAAAAAAAATAGAAGGATACAATTGACAATTGTTTTTATAGGATTCTTTATTTCTGGGTGCTATTAATGAGGACGTTTACAATTTTTTAGTCAATGATCACCCTGTTATTCCTACAGTGTTTGGAATACTGAAAATGCAAAAAGATGTGTTGTACCCCCCGTGTCGTTTAATAGTGGCATCCCACAACAGTTCTATTTATTCTTTAAGTATATTTGTGGACTGATTGGTGAGAAATGCTTTAATTCCTATTGAATTTTTGTTGAAAGATTCATGGGATTTTTTATCTAGAATTGAACACAGGCACTACTCTAGCACTTGCAGTTTTTCCACAATTGACATGATTGATCTTTTCACCTCTATCCCCCATGAAGAAGGGTTGGGTATGTTTTATGAAACTTTAATAGAAAGAACAACTTTAGGTAGCACCTTAATACATTTTGTGATGGAGCTAATGAAAATTATTTTGAAGAAGAATTTTGTAACTTTTGAAGGAGAATTTTTCAGGCAGAATAGGGGAGTGGTGATGGGCACAAGTTGCGCCCCTCTTTTTGCTAATTTGGTCATGTACTCATGGGAGAAGAGACACAATATGGGTAGTAGGTTTGTTGAATACTGGCATTACTATTTGAAATTTTTGGATGATATTTTTATTTTGTGGAAGAAAGTAGGTCCTATCAGGGACGAATTTATAGAATACATGAATGGTAATAGTGGTTACTTCCAGTTTACACACTGTCACTTGGTTGACAGTGTTAATTTCTTGGACGTAACTTTTTTAAGGATAGTGAAAACAAATGTTTTGTTTTGAAACTGTATAGGAAACCTACTTTTCCGAACAGTTATTTGGATTATAACAGTAATCATCCTAGGCATACAAAACATAATGTGATAAAAGGGCAGATGGTAAGAGCAGCCAGAATCTGTTAAAAAATTATGGACTTTAAGAATGAAATTAGTAATTTAACACAAATGTTTATTAATAGAGGATACCCCCCTTTGGTTGTGTCTATCATTGTTGTAAAAGTGATTGAAGGGTGGAGTACCAGACACAAGCCTCTATTAGGTGTTCCTGTAGAGTTAAACACTGAATGGGAAAGTAGTACTTTTTACACAAATTCATTGGTGATATTTTATGGAGAGTTAAGTAAAGGAATTCGTAATATAGTTACTAGGAATTGGGTCTTGCTTAGTAGTAACCTTGAATTAGTTGAAATTTTAGGGAACAAGCCAAGATCTGTGTTTAAAACTAACTACAACTTGAAACATCTATTAGAACATCCTTTAACAAACAACATTACAAGAGAGAACGGGAGACATAAGTGAGGGGCTTGTAAATATTGTAAATACATTTTACAAGGTCAGAGTGTGACTATAGGACAACCACGTTTAACAATCACTTACAGTAATCCTTTGTAGCTACTGAAGGTATGGTTCTGAAAATAAGAATATGAGAGAAGTCCAAAACAGTACCACCATGGCTGATTTAAAAGTCAAAATTCCTTTATTCCAAAAGATAAAAAGCAAACTAAAACAATTAGTGAAAAGGTCACTGAAAAACCAATCAGTAAAAACAAAATGAAAACTCCAGCAAAGCTAGAACTTCCACTGAGTGATCTCCCAAACCTCTTGTATCAGAGGCAAATGGGATATATGCAAATGAGCCTTATGAACATCAGGTGTTTCAGCTTATTGGCAATTCTGAATGCCTGTGACTTGTTTTGTCGTTTTAATGGACAATTTCAGGCCAATAAAGCCAAACCCCACTAGCTGTTGATATGCGTATTTCGGCCTTGTTATGACCTCATCAGCACAGCACAAGCAGAGTGTTTGACTAAGCATTAGAAACACAGGGCTGTTATACCCAGCTGATATCCATTAATAAGCTGAAACACCTGATGTTCATAAGGCTCATTTGCATATATCCCATTTGCCTCTGATACAAGAGGTTTGGGAGGTCACTCAGTGGAAGTTCTAGCTTTGCTGGAGTTTTCATTTTGTTTTTACTAAAAGATAAAAAGCAGTAATTTAAAACCACATAAAGAGTCCTTCCATTATCAGTGTGATAAGTGCTTTCGGCTTTTCCTTCTTCAGATCATAAAAGTTAGGACTCCCTTTTCATTGATTAAATAGCCTTTAACCAATCAGGATCCTTGGAAGAGGCATCACCCTCTCTCCAACCTATCATCATATTATCCAATTATGTTTCATTCAGAGACACACATCTCATATTTAACCTATCCTGGATCGTCTATCTTTTAAAATATGTTTAAGCAGAACTACAGCATTTAAGCCTGGCGGCCGATCCACTCTTAGGTTAATAATCTATTTAGTTTCATTTTTCTCCATACTATTACTTATGTCACCTTCCTTCTCACTTATATGTGTACATTCAATCACTTTAAAATTGAAACAATGTTCTGGATACTCTACTACATGGCTGGCTATCTTTGTTCCGTATGTCCCTAAGATGTCTCAAGATTCTATTTTTTAAGGGTTGGTCAGTCTTGCCTACATAGTAGTCTGAACAGCATAAACAGGTTATCAGATAAACAATATGTGGTGTGTTACAGTTCACATTACAGGTGAATGTATATTCAATTCCTGTTACAGGAATATTACACTTACTTTACAGAAGAATCTATGTTAGTAGTAAATCTTTTGGATATCCCTTTAAGTAAAGAACAATTACAACTTTTAAACAGGGGTTTAATGTTCATTCTATCTCTTGTCTTCAGACTTGAGTGAGGTTGTTAAAGAAGCCAAATATTTTGGGAGAAATGTTTCTTTAAAGAACATCTTTGGTAACCAAGAAAGTGAATATATGAAAACCTACAGAAAACCAATTACATTTGTGCCTACCAATCACCCTGCAGTAGATGTGTTCATCAAACTGTGAAAATGAAGTAGAAAGTATTAGGCAAAAGGAAAATTCAGTGAAACACTTTCACAATATTACTTCAAAAGAAAAGGAAGCATTATTTGAACTACAAAGAATGGAAGATATAGTAATAAAACCAGCCGATAAAGGAGGTGCCATAGTGGTTTTAAATTCTTTATGGTACAAAGAAGCAATGGGGCAAATGTTAACAGATTCTAAGACCTATAAGAAAATAACAAAGGTTATAATGGAAAAGAAAATACAAGATGTAAGAGGCAGACTATATGATTTACTGATGAAAGGACAGATAAAACAAGATCTATGTGATTTTTTTGAAACATCACATCCAACTATACCGTCCGTAAGTGGACTACCAAAGATACATAAAGATGGCCAAAACCCCCCTCCGCCCTATTATGGCAGGGAGGGGATGGGTAACAGAAACATTATCAATCCATGCAGAAAATTAACTTAAAACCATGCTACCCCAAGCCACTTCAGTACTCAAGGATACAGAAGATTTCTTATGCAAACTGAAAATAGTATTAGAAGAAGAAGAAGAAGAAGAGTATACAGAACTTCTATTGGTAACAATGGATATTTGCAGTTTATTCATCTCTATCCTGAATGAATATGGGATAGATGCCATCAGAACCATAGCAGCAAGAAAGAAGAAAGATAATGTTGAACTGATATGTTCATTATTGGAACTGATATTAGAAACCAACATATTTATTTATGGTGATGAAATCTACTGGCAACTCTAGGGAGTTGCGATGGGTACTCCCTGCGCGAATAGCTATGCCAATCTAGTGCTATTCCAATGGGAGGAAGAAAATATATTCCATCCAAACAACCAATGGCTAGAGAATATAAAGTACTATGGTCGTTTTCTGGATGATGTCTTTCTTGTTTGGAAAGGTGATGTTAACCAACTAGAATTTTTTGTGCAGTATCTACATCAAACCACCTTTTTTCTAAATTTCACCATGCAGCATTCTAATTCTAGTATAGAGTTCTTAGATGTGCAAGTGCTCTTGGAACCTGAGAAAGGTTTTTCAACATATATATACAAAAAGAACACCTAGAGGAATCAGTACTTATACAAAAGCAGTACGCATCCTAGGCATATTACAAAAAATATTATGGAGAATGAAATAGCAAGAATCTCTAGGCTGTGTACCAATGATGCAGATTTTGAAAGAGAAGCTAATAGACTACAAAATTGTCTAATGCATAGAGTCTATACACAGAAAGAAACCACAGTTACAACTGAATGACTGAATGATATAAGAAAGAGAAAAGGGAAACCTTTCTTTTGGAAAGAAGCTAGTACAGGATAAGTTACCAGCTATGAATCATTCCATCATTCAAAAAGTGGCCAACTAAGATTTATTTTAACATATAGTAATGATTGCTCCAGGATATGTGATATAGTGAGAAAATACTGGCCGATTCTTACACAAGATGAAAATTATGTAGTATTGTAGGGACAGAACCAAAGTTTACATTCAGGAATAAAAAGAACCTAAAAATGCTACTATATTACAAAGATGGTCATCCTAAAAGTAAAACCAATGCCAAGAAAGGGACGACAAGATGTGGAAAATGTACAGCTTGCAGAGTGATTGATACAAGCAATTTTTTTTCGGCATCCTGTAACAAGAATCGAATATACATTCGCCTGTAATGCGAACTGTAACATATCACATATTGTTTATCTGGCAACCTATTTATGCTGTCCAGCCTACTAGGTAGGAAAGACTGACCAACCCTTCAAAAATAGAATCTTGAGACATCTTAGGTACATACAGAACAAAGATGTCAAAAATACACTAGCCAGCCATGTAGTAGAGAATCCAGAACATTTTTTCAATTTTAAAATGATTGAATGTACACATATAAGTGAGAAGGAAGGTGACATAAGTAATAGTACAGAGAAAAATGAAACTAAATGGATTATAACCTAAGAGTGGATCAGCTGCCAGGCTTAAATATCGTACTTCCACTCAAACCTATTTTAAAAGATGGATGATCCAGGATAGGTTAAAAATGATGTGTGTGTCTCTGAATGAAACATGATTGGATAATATGATGATAGGTTGGAGAGAAGGCGATGGCTCTTCCAAGGATTCTGATTGGTTAAAGGCTATTTTATCAATGAAAAGGGAGTCCTAACTTTTATGATCTGAAGAAGGCAAAGCCGAAAGCGCTTATCACACTGATAATGGAAGGACTCTTTATGTGGTTTTAAATTATTGCTTTTTATCTTTTGGAATAAAGGAATTTTTAATTTTAAATCAGCCATGGTGGTATTGTTTTGGACTTCTCGTGCTTAACAATCAGGTTAGCAAAAGGCAATTGTGGAACAAAAGGGGTAGTATACATCACAGTTTGTCAAGAATGTTACTTTTTCATGTGGGGAAAACTGAAAGAAATTTTCATAAACATATTTATGAACACATTTATGCAATTCAGCAGGGAGTGACTATAACTCTCTATCTAGAAATTTACAAAATGGTTCTAAATGTAATACATTTAGGTTTGGGATTTTGGAAGTGGCGGAGAAAGATGTTAGAGGTGACTATTGGGAAAATAAGCTTGAGAAGAAGGAGTTATATTGGCAATTAAGAACTAATGCCACACTCCCCCAGGAATTAATGACTGCACTTCAATTATACCAGTTTTAAAGTTTAAAGCCCAAAATTTGAGTGGTTAACATTTATATTTATATTTTGTTACGTGTAAGATAAATCTGTATTAAGTGTAAAAATGGTATTGGGTACACCGTTTTTACATTTTAATAACTGTAATGTTTGTTTAAAATTTTAAATTTGAACGACATGACTTGTGAACTATTTAAATGAGTACTAACAGTTTTTAGGTAATGGTTCTGAAGAAGTCTTAAGTGTTAGGACGAAAGCACTTGACCTTACCTAGTGTTGTGATTTTATTGTACTGAGTGATTAAATATTTTCTACGGACTGTTTTGGCTTTTCCAGAATTATTCCACAGCATTTACCACTGGACGGCCTTTGGTGGTTTACAGCTGAGGCAATGCATAGCAAAGACCACTTCATTATCATATTTCGGTACTTACGTATTATCGCAACCACACATTTGTCAGCATTTACGGCATTCTCGGCAGCACGTTATTTCAGTGAGAATGGAATAATGTGCTGCCGAAAATGCCATGAATGCTGTCAATGCTTGGTTATAATATGGAATACTGAACACTTTAAGCTTGTCCAGATTAAGTTTAGCCAGCATATTTCATAGGTTCATATGTTCATACTAGGCTATCTACCCTAGGGCATTTATAAGCCTAGCCAGATTGTGTTTGGCTTTCGCCACCCATTTTAAATGAATTTTGCTATGCCCTTTTTCGAGGTTAGTATACTGTGCCTCTGTCTAACAGTGACACAGAAGTGATACCCTGGGTAAACCTACTATCACCCATCCACTCATCAAGATTCCTCTTGAAGAGAGTCAATGAGGGACTCTGCCTAACCTGGACTGGGATTTTATTCCAGAGTGAAGGGAGCCTCTGGGTTATGAATCTGTCCCTCCAGCATGTCCTATTTATTTCACTGCTGAGGTTCAAGTCTCTCGAGCACGTAGCTCGATGGGATTTGGATTTTCTGAGGTGCAGCATGTCCATTAATTCCAGATTGGACATGGCTTTATACGTCAGGCACAGATCGCCTCTGAGCAGGTGGTATGCCACTGACTAGAGCTGGAGTTTCTTTAACCGGGCAGCATATGGCATCTGTTTGAGCCCTTTGATCCTCTTGGTGAGGTACTTTTGGGGTCTTTCCAGTTGCTGCAGGTGTCTGGTAAGGTACATCCCAAAAGGGGCATTGTACTCAATTATGGGCCTGATGAGGGATGAGTAAAGAGGCACGATGACCTCCCCTGATCTAGATGTGAATCCCTTCATGATTAGGTAGGCTATATAAAATGTTTTTCTAACCACTTTGGCCACATGGTTGTCAAATGAGAGATTGCTATCAACTTGAGTCCCCAGGTCCCTAATTACTTCTTCCGTACTTAATGGATTACCACCTATGTGGTAATTTGTGGGCACTTTGTTTTTGCCAAAGGGGATGACTATACACTTTTTGGCATTTAGCTTGAGGCCATGGCTCTGGCACCAGTTGTCTGTTTCTATGAGGCCCTTTTGTAGGATTCTTGTGTCAGCTGGAGAGTCGATTATGGCGCCCAGTTTGCAGTCATCTGCGAACTTGGTCAGCCACAGTCCTTCCGTGTTAGCTGTACCTCCGAGAAATATATACCGAACAAGAGAGGTCCCAGGACTGAGCCTTGTGGGATGCCACTTGTAACTGGTTTGGAGTCTGATATGGCTCCAGCAATTCTAACCATGTGGGTCCTGTCCTTGAGCCAGTTTGCAACCCATCTAGTGACATAGGGGTTTATATTTAAGCTGGTGAGCTTATCTATAATGCCCGAGTGGGGTACTGTATCGAAGGCTTTTGCAAGGTCCATGTAGGCTGTGTGGACCACCTTCCCCTCGTCAATGGCTTTGGTGACTGTTTCAAAGAAATCGACCAGGTTTAAGAGGCAGGATCTGCCCTTAACAAAGCCGAACTGGGTAGGATCCAGTGTCTGTAGGTCCCCAATATCTTTATTTATGAGGTCCATGATGATCCTTTCCATAGCTTTGCAGACCAAGCTAGTCAAGCTTATGGGGCGATAGTTTCCAGGATCCGTTGAGGCACCACCTTTGTGGAGAGGGACTACTGTCACTGTACTCCACTCTTTGGGTACATATCATGTAGTAAGGCTGAGATTGAACAGTAGTTTTATGTTTGGGTTTAGTTCTTCTTGGAGTTCATGTAGGACGCAGCCCAGGACACCGTCTGGTCCCATTGATGCTATGTTTTTGCTTTGGAGAGGGCGGCTCTTACCTGAGCATCTGAGATGTCAGGGGGGGTAGCACTCTGCTGGGATAGATATTTGCCCTTTTGGTGGGGAAGGGGGGGGGGAGTTTGCGCTGAACCTGTCAGCTAGGATTTTGGCAATGTCTGTGGGTTCGGTGTATTTTTTGTCATTTTGGACTAATTCTAAGCATATCTGGGAATTCCCACCCAGGTTCCTAACATAACTAAAGAAAGCCTTGTGATTATCCTTAGTGTCCTGTGCAATTTTTCTCTCGAAGCTGGCCTTAGACGATTTTATGAGTGCCCATAGTTTTTTGATAATACTGATCAGAGATGCCTTCCCTTTTTGGGATTTTGCTCTATCATGTAGTAGCTTCCTCCTTCTATTGTATAGTTTGTTTATGGCTGGGGTCCACCAGACAGGACGCCTAACTTTGGAGGATTGGGTCTTGGTTTTATTTGGGATTGCATGATCCATGCATTCCTGAAGGTGTTTATAGAATGCGTTTATAAAGGATTCTGCGGTCTGGGCCGTATTTTCCACAGGCCCGGGGGCTTTGAAGGATTCCACCTCGGTTTTGAGGAGTGTGAAATTTGCTTTAGAGAAGTTTTTCACTGTGGCTTTCTGGGCCGGGGCTGGGGTCGGGATGTGAATACCTAGTGAGATTAGTTTATGGACTGATCTTACCAGTGAGGGATACACTTCTGGTCTGAAGCATAGAGTCCCCATGTTGGTGATGATCAGGTCCAGTATGTTTTCCCCTCTTGTGGGAGTGGCAACAAGTTGTTCCATAGCATTTGAGTTTATAAATTCTAGGAACCTTTGGGCTAGGGTGTTGGAGCTAGAGTAATGCTCCCAGTCTATGTTAGGGTAGTTGAAGTCGCCCAATATAATGGTGTTTGGAGAGACCTTCATATTTTCCAGTGTTCTCAGGAAGGCCGAGTGGGGTTCCTGGGTTTGGGAGGGTGGTCTGTAGCAGGCTATAAACTGGAAGGCAGTTTTACCCACTGTTAGTTGCACATGGATAGTCTCTGATGCTTCGTGCTGTGCCACCAACCTGGAGGTGTGGGTATCTTTGACGAATATTGATACTCCCCCTCCTTTTGTGGTTCGGTCCAAGTTTTGGGGCCGAAAAACATGGTATGAGGTATAACCTGGTAGTGCTGGGGTGCTCTCGGGAGCCTTGAACCAGGTTTCTGTTACTGCACAGATATCGATGTTCTCCATGCTAAGGAGAGTTTCGAGTGCATGCATCTTTGAGGTTTAGACTTCTGGCATTGAGTAGCATTACTCTTAGTTTCTAATCCCTTGTGATACCTATGGAAGTGGGTTTGTCTTTTGAGCCTTGCCTAAAAAAGGCACTATGGGGGTGGCAAGAGCCTTCGCCAATATCCGAAAGCCCAGGGGTGACAGGTGCAAGCCGTCCCTAGCGAAGCATCGTGGCTTGTCGAGCATGTCATCCCAGGCAGACAGGCATTGGATCCCCTTTGAATGACACCAATACTTAAGCCAATTGTTGAAATTGATCATCTTGTCTTCATATTGTGGCATCATTCTTGGTGAGGATAAGATGCTACTCAAGGTCAGGGTCATACCGGCCTGGGCTACATGCTCAGAGAGCTCCTCTATGTCTCTTTTCATGTAGTCCAGGGAGGTACGTCTCAGGTCATTCACACCAGCATGGACAATGACTGAGTCATATTTGTACTTGCCTTGGAGTGACCTGAGTGCTTGTGTTATGTGGTGGATCCTACCACCCAACAGGCAGCTCACCGTGACCTTCTCCTTGTTCAGCCTGGTGAGCGGGACGTCAGTGTGCCTGACGATAGAGTCACCTATTACAAGTGTATCAGGTGTGTTGTTTAGCCTTAAGGGCTGTGACTGTTCGGCACACTGGCTTTGTGAGCCATTTGTTGCACGTGTTTTGTCTTGGGGTAGCGGTTGCTTGGGTGTCTGCTTTGGAGGTCTCTGCTTCTTAGGCAGATTTTTATTTAGAGCCTCCAAGTATGTTTTTGTGTGTTTATGTGTTTGGTTTGCTGTCGTGGTAGGTCTATGTGAGACTGGAATTGTAGTGAGTGTGGTTTCCTTCTCCTCCTGACTGGTTACGCCAGTACTGAGTTGAGAGAGCTTAGCCTCCAGTTTGGCTATATGGTTGCATCTCTCACATGTGTTGGAATTTGTTGGGAGGAGGAGAGGGTTGTCTGTGTACATGAGGCAGTTGTAACATTGCCTCAAGATTCCCAGATTCACCAGCTGGACCGGAGAGGAGATTGACAACTGACCTTTGGACATGCTAGAATAGTATTGGGAATTCCTTTATAATTGAAAAAAAGGGCCAATGGGGAACAAAGTACTCAAGGGGTGTTTGTGAGGGTGTACTGCTTTTAATTTTTTAGTGCTGACTTATATAATTGCTTTAGTGAGCAAGTGCCAGGCTTTAGAGTGGGAATAGGGTGTTTATTATGAGAACTAGATCAGTTCTAAGGGAAAACGTGAAGAGCAGACTTTGTGGAGCCGAGAATGGTTTAAACCCAATTAAGCGGCGCTGCCCGATGCTGCGCTATGCGCAAAATTGCGCAAAGCCACGCTAAAGCGGGTTTTATACAGGGGGACTTGAAAGACCTAGAAATTGGCCCAAAATGGCCAATAGACTACCAGATTCTTGTGCTGGGAACACTCCTCCAGGGATAGATAGGCTGCTCCAAGCTCCCCACTGCCACTGGTGAACAAAAAAGCCTCCCTTTATCCAAGAAAGGAAATGGGCAAGACAGGAACTTTCCAAAAGTCCAGAATACAGCAAAGCCTGTATTTGGACTACTCTAGGTCAGGAAAGACGGGAAACAAGGATAATTTTTTTTTTGCAACAAACAGCAGGAAAATGCAATAAATGTGTAACACAGGCTAGCACACTTGAGTGTGTAGTCTCAACAGGTAAAAGCAACAAACAGGACAAACTTTAAAAGTGCAGGTGCAAAAACAACTTTAAACAGTTATTATTTAAGGTAATAATAAGTTATTATTTAAGATAATACTCTTTTTAAAATATAACCAAGCAATGCAAAATATTTCGGAAATAAATCATAGAAAAATGAAAACCATTTTAAGTCAAGAAATGAAGAGAGATGGAAGCCTGTTGTGTGTACATGGCGGGGGGGGGGGGGGGGTGCAATGAGAAATACATATTTTAAAAGAATGTGCGATAAAACACAATGACTGTAAACATTGATAATTATGCATATATTTTAATCCCTTCTCCCCGAAATAATTGGCTACATTAAAATTTCTGTTGCATTATTTGGAAAAGAATAAAGCCTTCTTCTGTAAATTAAGAACAGAATTTATAATGATATAAAGAACAAACTCTGTATTTTAAAGAAAAAAAAACAGACAAGTATCAAGTTTAAAATATAAGCAGAACACTTGATTAACGGCACACTTTGTAACACTTTCTTAGCATTTCTAACTTTATTTTTTATATGTGATTGTAGTATTTCAGAAACCCATTTGTGAAATATCGAAACTGATACCAGAGATGCCACAAGAAGTGCTGAGAGCAGATGTTGTGTGGAAGACACTTTAACAGACTATGATTTCCATATTGTAACAACCACACATTGTCAGCATTCACGGCATTGTCGGCAACACGAAATTACAGTGAGAATGGAATGCTGCCGAGAATGCCTTGAATGCTGACAATGTGTGGTTGAGAAAATACATAAGTACCCATATTTCTTCTAATTATAGTAAGCTAATATCTCTGTGGCAATGTTATTATTTTGGATTTGTCTACCTTACATAAAACCAAACTGACATTGTGAGATTAATTTCACTGCATGCATTTTATATTTCTTGTCCCTAAATGATTATAGTAATGTGATATCTGAGCTGTTTATCGAGATGGATCTATACTTATTAATTAATAAGGGACAAGTTCCTACATTAAGAAAGAAAAGAATTGTGTTTGACTGGTTCTAATGCAGGTCATAAATGCCTTCTTCTTGAATAGTATTAAAGAGCATAGTTTAGATTTTCTTAAGTTTAACTCATTAACGAGAATGTGATGCGGAATATCACACCTCTACTTGCCTACACACATTGTTACATTCCAAAGAATTTTCTGTGAAATCAACTTTAAAACATAACACAAAGAAATGCAAATATTTTGTGAATAATAAAAGCTATTAATGGTACAAACAGCAATGTTATAAGTAAAAAAGCCTTTTTGCATTGATAACAGTCAACACAGTCACAGACTTTACATCAATACTATAATGTATTATTATGTATACAAAACCAGAATGATATTTTTATCCACTGTTTCACAAATTGTCATATCTTGTAAACTGTACACATTAGATGTATTTTGTCAACTTAGTTTTGTTAGCTAGACATGCTTTCATGTGACAGCAAAAAGGGCTTTGTTGAAGTGTATTAACCCCCAGATGTGCAGTAGCAAGCCCCGCCCAAACCCCGTCTGACACCCAGGATCACGGTGACATCACTGAATACTCATGAATAAATATTTTTCAGTTTGTGGTTCACATGAATATTTATTCCATCGACTTTAAAGTAGCAGCTAAATACTGTGAGGAGATAATTGTATAACCATTTCCCTACTTTAAGTCTTTCCCAGACTGGCCTTCAAAAGCTGCCATTTTCTATTGCTTCTTTATTAATGAGTTCATATGTAATTCTTTTTAGTAATGCTTTTAAGTTAAGCTGAGTTAAGCGGTGTAGTATTTCTTGCATATAGTACGTCCTGCCCTCCAGTCCTGAATTAGATTTGTTATATACTTTTATACTGCTGACTTGATGTCTATTAATATTGTCTTAGGCAAAAGGAACAAGTGAAGTGCCATGTTACCCCAGAAAAGCATGAATCTTTATTGCAGCTGGAATATTTTTTATGAACTAAGGAGATGCTGTACCCCAGCAGAAAGTAAAACAAAGCTAACATTCCAATAAAACCTCTCAACCTTCCAAATTCAAATTTTAGCTCTGTTGTGCCTCATAAAACTGCTGCCTTTTTCAGAAAAGGTGGTGAATGACACTTAATAAATGATCACAATAACTGGCACTACAGACTTTTTTATTTTAGAAAATGTATAGTAAGGCACATTCTCTTATTCTGTCAATGTTTTACAGTTGTTTTTGCATTTAACTAACAATAAAATTGTAGTCACATTACTGAAACAACAGACAATAGTTACTTAAAGTAGTAAGACAGACAGTATTTACAATTGCACAACACAACCGTGTAGACCTCGGTAAGAGAAGGCTTTTTTGATGTGCAGTCGAACAACTAACTGTTAAGCTCAGCTATTTTGCTACCGCTGACATTTGTAAATGGATGCTCAGTTTTTTTTTATCAGCATTCCAGTTTTTAATTGTAAAGCTGACTACTGCATGTTGATTGAACCTTTTACTCCAACTTTAATTTCTGTATGTTTACTGACACTAACTCCAGTGCCCCAGTGGCAGTGGTCCGGTCCACTTACTTGTTAGAAACAGACTGGTCACAGAGTATCTGACTGGGCTGTAGAAGGTGTTGTGGGCAGTCTTCCTGATAGTGAAGGCTAATAGATGAGGTGGCTCCTGGTAGTTTAATGGACTGAAGTGCAAAACAGAGATGTGTTTGGTTAATGTGGTTACTTAAAGTCTTACAGTCTTTGCAATCTTATTATACAATTGCTCCAGAATGGCTAACTGAGAAGGCTGTAATCCACTCAAAACTGATGAGGCATACAGAAGGCTAAGTAGTATATAAGTTAAAGCTATGGTCTTACATGCATGGTCTGATAGAAAAGCTTTGACTTTATAAAGAAGTCCTAGTGTATGGTTGAGTTTTAAACAACATATTGGATATCCTCATCAAATATTAATCTGTGGTCAGTTACATCCAGTACTTTTGTGTTCTGAACTAACTCAGCTCTGGTGTTATTGACTGATGATATTTTTAAGTTGCAGTAGTTGGATTGCTGGGCTGGAGGAGAAAATACCATTAGCTTAAATTACTTTGGCTTTAGGAATAGTTAGTGCTTGAAGCCATCTTTCAGTTTTTGTAAGGGAATGCTATAGGTCATCCTCAGCTGTCTAATTGAAGAGCCTGCTTATATTAGTGTTGAATCATCTGCTTATTGGATTATGTTGCTGGGATAGAGGCTGTATGCATTTTATTTATAAATATATTAAAAAAAAAGAAATGGTCCTGATATTACATCTTATGGCACACCTGATGTTGTTTTCTGGGGAGTTAATAGCTCATCTACTGGCTTAGACATGATGCTCAGTGGCTAAGGTAACTTTTAAACCAACTGACTGTATTGAAAAGACCACAAAAGTAGCAAAAATATCAGCAAACAACCAAAACAAATAACAGTGAGTCCCAGCTCTACTTTTCTTAAAAGTTTATTAAACTCAGTCCAATTTCTCTTATTATTTCTCTAGCGCCTCGGCCACAGCCTTTACAGAGTAAAGTTATTTGTTTTGGTTGCCAACTGACTGTATTGTTTGTGAAATACAGTTCCTTGAGCCTAGATAATAACATGGGATGTGAAAACGATATCAAATGCTTTGGATAGGTCAAGAAGTAGGGATGAAACCATTTACCATGATTTCATGTTTCAAGCACATAGTTTATGAAAGTTAGTAATGCTATGTCTGTATTGTGGCCTGACCTAAATCCGTGCAGTATTGTAGAAAGTAATTTGTTCTCTGCTAGATTCTGGATCAACTTAGATTAACTTATATTTCAAGTATGTTAGATAGATAGGAGAAGATTGGTATAGGTCTGTAGTTTGTTATCTCAAGACATTTGCTACCTTTACATAGGATTATTTCCAGAGTTTTGGATTATAGCGTCTTGGAGAAACACCAACTGATAAGTACAGATACTTGGCATGCAGTGGTATCTGTAGCTATTTTGAGATATTCTATTGGAAGGCTGTCTGGTGAAAGACAGGTGGTTTTAAATTTTGAATAATTTCTTTAAGTCATGCTGGTAGGGTCTGTGACAGGGGAGATAGTAGTAGTAACATTATTTACATCACTTACTGCTGTATTGTGTGTACTGACAGTAATAAGAGGGGCAGCATTTATACAGAATTAATTAAATCAACATGCTATGTTTGCTTCATTTGTGAAATGACATAATTGTGATTCTTTTTTTTTTACCAGACTGAATATATCTGTTGATTGCTGACCAAAACTTTTATGGAGTTTTACTGTTATTTTCCTGTAGATTAATAGTAGTTTTGCTTACCTTCAGAATGGTATTCTTAGATTTTATAAGTGCTGATATTGTTGGTTATTGTTTTTTTTTCTAAATGTTATTTTTTCGTGCTTTTACTCTGTTTACTCTCATTTTATTGAAGCCGGACACATTTTCAAATTATCATTTCCTCTTTTCCCCTACTACCCCCGTTATATTATCCAGTCACTGTACAAAATTCCTTGTTACTCCCATTGCAGCCAGATCCTTATTCCAGTGCCATGTGATCAGTTTCCACTCCCATACTCTCTAGTAACTATTTCATTTTTTATCAGACCATCTCCATCCCCCCTTTCTGCACTGCCACTCCAAATAGAAGGAACTCCCTCTATAAGGTGTCGTCCTACCACACATTTGCTCAGTCACTTTCTTCCTTTCTTCGCATATGTCTGCAGTCTCAAAGGTAACTCCCAAATCTGCTCTGAATTGGTGGTCAAGAATACCATATGCACAAACATCATAGATATAGCCAACCTGCTAGCAGACAAGTTCAGTGAAAACTTCACCCACTGCCCCCTCCATCAGTAAACCAGGACATCCCTGGCACCTACCCTCTTCCCCTCATCACCAGGGAGCAGGTCATTAATTCCCTCTCAAAGGCAAAAAATACAGCCTCCATGGGACCTGACAACATCCCTGGCTGTGTCCTACATGAACTCAGGCAAGAGCTCTCAGCCCCACTAGGCACCCTATTCAACCAAAGCCTGTGTACTGGCTTTGTCACAGCAGAATGGAGGACAGCCACTGTCATCCCTCTACACAAAGGTGGAGCAGCCACTGACCCAGGCAGGTATAGGCCCATCAGCCTAACTAGCCTGATCTGCAAGGCCATGGTCACATTATCATGGACCTTATAAACAAGGACATTGGCAACCTCCAAATGCTTGGTCCCACACAGTTTAGTTTTGTCAAAGGGAGATCATGCCTGTTAAACTTGGTCATCTTCTTCGAAACAGTCACCAAAACCATGGATGAGGGGAAGGCAGTGCACACCACCTACCTTGACCTAGCTAAAGCCTTCAACACTATTCTCCACTCGGGTATAATAGATAAACTCTCCCCGCTAGGCATCAACCTCTATGTCACCAGATGGGTAGCTAACTGGCTCATTGATAGAACCCACTCAGTCAAAATAGGGGAAGCCACCTCTAGTAGTAGACCCATAACAAATGGTGTACCCAAGGATCGGTCTTGGGGCTTCTGCTGTTTGGGATATACTTTTCTGAGGTGCAAGCCAAAATCAGTGGTCTGTAGCTGATCATGTTTGCAGATGACTGCAAGCTGGGCACTGTCATAAATTCTATTAGTGATGTGAACATCCTCACCCAGACAAAAGACTGGTGCCAAAAGCATGGCCTCAAACTGAATGCCAGGAAATGGCATCCCCACTAATTATCACATTAACAATAATGTCCTAAGCGCACAATCAGTTGTGAGGGAATTGGGCACCCAGGTTGATAGCAACCTGACTTTTGACCACCACGTTGCCTCCATTGTACAGAAGGTTTTCTACATGGCCCACCTCATAAGTAGGGTATTTCATCCAGTTACAAGAGCTCATAACATCCCTGTGCTCCTCCCTTATCAGACCAATTATCTAGTACAATGTCCCTTTCAGTATGTACCTTGCTAAGCACATGCAGCAGTTGGAAAGACCACAGAGATTCCTGACCAGGAAAATCCAGGGTCTCAAACAACTATCCTATACAGATAGGCTAAAAGCCCTGGCCCTCTACTCAATCTCATACAGACTGCTCAGAGGTGACCTGTGTCTGGCATACAAAGCCATCTCAGACTCAGCCTTGAAGGGGTTGCTGCATATCTGTAAGTCAAACTCCACTTGCGCAACCTTAACTTGGTCTGTGACATTAATAGAACTTGCTGGCAGGATAGATTTGTGTTCCAACAACTCCCCCATCTGTGGAATAGACTTCCTCTCCATGTCAAATGGAGTACCTCACTAGCCCACTTGAAGAGTAACCTGGACGACTGGATGGGAAACAGAAAATATACCCCTGGGATCCACGTGTCCTTTCTGGACAGGGAAAACAGGTGCTGACTTTGTGGGAACATGGGTGAAATTCTTGGCTAGGCTTATAAGGGCCTCCGGATCAATAGCCTAGTATCGTCCTATGAACCTATGAACCTATGAACATCTAAACAATTGTGTACTCCCACCACATCTGTATGTCCCTCACCTCCTTTTCACATCTCCAGCAGTGTTTTCTTTGCATTCCTAACTGTAAAAGTGAACATGTGTAAGGTAAGGCCTATGAAGTAGCCTATGGTACATATCGTGTTGTGCTCAGTACTCTTAATACTGTTACCCATCCATTACGCTAACTCCTACAGTTTCATCGCCACATATCTTCTTAGCTTTATCTGTGCATCTCTGAATGCCTCCCCTTAGAAAACAATGCACTTTATGTCACTATAGCTCATCCTCAATCAATACATGCTTGACATACACCCCGTCCTCTCTACTTTGAGCTGTTATCCCCAAATTCTCCCTCACTAAAACCTTAAGTTTTCATGTTCTAGACAGAGACCTTCTGTTTATTATGTTCCCTTTCCAGACTGTTACAATTATTAAACATTCCCTCTTGCTCACTATGCTTCAGATAATTTTTACATCTGATGCTTTGATCCTTCACTTTTACCTTTTCCTTATTTAGTCACCCTCCTCTCTATCTCCTATTTACCTATCCCTAAGATACATCTTCCCTGCTCCACCATCTCAATAGACTTTGCAACATCCTTTCCTCCTTCAAATAAGATTTTTTTCACCACCTCTTTATTCCTCACTGCCTATTTCTTCAACTTCATCTTCTGTAATATAGGCCTCCTGGAAGGAGTAGACCTGGATTTCATCTGAAAATCAGATAGATTGCCTAAAACTAGGTACTGACTGAAGTCTTGCATCTCTTACTCCCCCCTACCTCTAAGACTTTAGTTTCATTCTCCCTATCTGAATTAATTTACCCCCCAGATATACATCTGGTACAAGCCCTACAATCTTATTGGTTGGCCTTAGAGAACAACACTATAGTTCTTATGAAAATTATCCTCTCTGACAATGATCCCTACTCATTTATCCAGTAATGGAACTACTTTTTTATTCACATTTTTTATTTACTGTTTACAGTTTTCCAACCTGCCAGGTATACTTTTATCCTCTGGTACTTTACCTTGCCTTTCAAATGGCAATTATGTCTTATCCATGAAATGTAGCTTCTCATAGTGAAATTACCACTGACTTTTTCAGATGAAACAGAAATATAGTCATGAGCAAATGGGTTAATACCAATAAAAACACTCCAGTATTCATTTGCCTTTCAGTTCTACTAGTCTTCCTCTTACTGTTAATACTAGTATTTCTATTACCAGAAGTAATGAAAGGAGTAATAGAGGTCACCCTTCCTCAATCCCTTTCCCTCCTCCCAGTGAACTGGAAAGATCTCCATTTCTTATCACTTTCAGCTTTTGGTTTCTGTTCAACTGAGTAACCTATGTAATAATGTAATGAATTTCCACTCCAGAGCTGTTTCCTATCTTACACCAAACAAGAAAGGCATAAATGACTGCATTATGTGCTTTTCATTTAGGTTCATAGGTTCATAGGTAGGTACTAGGCTATTGGCCCTAGGGCCTATATAAGCCTAGCCAAATGTACCCTGGCTTTCGCCACCCAAGAAAATTATTTTCCTGTGCCACTGTCGAGCAGAGCCACAGAAGTGATCCCCAGGGTGAATTTCCTATCTCCCATCCAATCATCAAGATTTTTCTTGAAGAGTGCTAATGAGGAGCTTTGTTTGATGTAGATAGGTAGTTTGTTCCAGAGTATGGGAAGTCTCTGGGACAGGAATCTATCCCTCCAGCATGTTCTGTTTATTATGGTGATGAGGTTTAGGTCCCTAGAGCATGTAGCTCGTAGGGATTGGGATTTCTTTAAGTGGAGCATGTCTAAAAGCTCTGGGTTTGACATAGCTTTGTGTGTTAGGCAGAGATCGCCTCTGAGTAGGAGATATGCAATGGAGTAAAGCTGCAGTTTTTTGAGACGGTCTGCATAGGGCATCTGTTTGAGGCTGGTAATCCTCTTTGTGAGGTATTTCTGTGGCCTTTCCAGTTGTTGTAGAGGTCTTGTGAGGTACACACCAAAAGGAGCATTGTACTGTATAATGGGTCTAATGAGTGACGAGTAGAGGGGAACAATGACCTCTTTTTTCCTGGATGAGAAACCTTTTGTGATGAGGTGTGCCACATAGAAGGATTTCCTGACTACTGTGGCGATGTGATTATCAAAGGAGAGTCTACTGTCCACCTGTGTCCCAAGGTCTCTTATCACACTTTCGGTGTTAAGTAGACTGCCACTTATGTGGTAGTTCATGGGTACTGAGTTTTTACCAAAAGGGATGACAATGCACTTTTTGGCATTGAGCTTGAGGCCATGGCTTTGACACAAGGCATCTGTCTCAGCGAGGCCCTTTTGTAGGATGTCCACATCTTTTGGAGTTTTGATTATGGCTCCTAGTCTGCAGTCATCTGCGAACTTCGTTAGCTAAAGACCTTCTGTGTTGGCCTGTACGTCACAGAATATATATAGATAGATATACATACATAAATATGTAGATATATATATATTTGTGTGTATACATGTATATGCATATATGTACATATATATATATATATATATATATATATATATATATATATATATATATATATATATATATATATATATATATTTTAACTTATTTACACATATACACGTATGCGCACACACGCATACACACACACACACACACACACACACACACACACACACACACACACACACACACACACACACACACATATGCACACACAAACAAACACATTAACACGTGTGTGTGTGTGTATACACAATTTCAGTCCTAATGAGTACATTCTTTAACTTAGTCCAGAAGCAATTATCATGGTCATCTGACCTTGATCCCCTCACAAAGTCCAACTACTCCTCCAAGACCAAGTGAGGTATAATCTTCTCCACTCTAGTTGCCAAGATCTTCACAAAGAATTTTGCATGCATATTTATAAGGGAAGTGAATATTCAATTTGCTGAATTTTCCCTGTCTTCTTTACCCTTAAGTAGTGCAAACACAATGACCTCCTTCCAAGATGGTGGGTTTGGACCACCTTCCAAACTGTTATTACAAATTTTCCCATATCCTTTCATACATATTCTCCTTCTTCTTTACTATAATCTGCAGTAAAATTGTCTATTCCACAGTTCTCCCAACATTTGAGTTTTCTGACAACGTCATAGATTTTTTTCTAGGTTATTTTTCAGACTCCTATGCCTTCCATCCATTGAGCCACTGCCCATTTGTTGCTCTGACCTCAGGGTGAGAGTAATCTGTGGTATGGTCAACACACAGGCAGCCATGAGGCAGTGTTTCTGTTATGGCCCTAACCTTATCCCTGTGGCTGATGTGATTATGTCCTCTCCCTAATATGGTAGTGCTATCATGCACTAGCACACCCAGACACACACACACACACACACACACACACACACACACACACACACACACACACACACACACACACACACACACTGTGAGGGCTACCATCACTGGCTTTGAATTGCCAAACCCACATTTTTCTGTCCAATCGTCATTAGTGTTGTGCTAACCTCCTCCTACATGGTGAAAATCAATTTGACCAGGACTCCTCCATGGATGGATGAGCTGGTATTCAGTCCAACCCTACCCCGCCTGACTGTTCCGGCACCCAAGCCACTAAACAAATGCAGATGTTCTCTGATTTATTCAGGCCTTCATCCCTCTGTACCACAGAGCTGGGATAATGTCACAGATTTACCTTTGATCACCTGTGTGTCCAAGCACTCATTAATAACCTTTTCCAGGCTTGTCCTTCTGTAGCTCCTGCACTGCCCACTTTCTCTCCATAGCTCCTCTTTTTACATACAATTCCTACTTAAATTCTGAAAACACCCTTGACATAGCTTCTCTCCAGTTCTGCTTATGTTTCATTTGTCTACCACAGTTATCACTCTTTCCTTTTCTCTCCTATCCTTTAATCTATAATGCCAACAGTTTCACAGCTATCTCCCCTTGAAACCATCAGACTGATTGTCCCATTTCACCTCAGATCTACAATAATTTTTGTCATATCTTTCACTATCAATGTCTTATCTGTAGCCCCTTCCCTCTTCTAATCTCTTCTTGGAGTATTGCAACATTTCTTTGATCTTATTGCCTTCTGTTCTCCTGTATAATTTTGCCCCTCTATACTGCCTTAATCACATCCCACCATAGGCCTATCCTTATCATGCTTAAAATAATTTTCATATTGAATATACCTTACTGTTTATTGTAACCACCAAGCCCATTCCATTACATCATAGTCATACTGGTTGTACCTCTGTTGTGATTGGGCCTTTACTGTCTCCTGCTAGCCTGTACCTATAACCAAATAGCACCCTTTTCAGCAACTTAGTTGAAACCATTCTCTACAACTCCACATGCTATTTCTTTAGCTTATTCTCTGTCACTAACTTTACTTCTAGCTTATTATTTATGCATGCTACAGCTGTGTTACTTCTCTTATTGTCAAACTCTTAAATATATGTTCACAGAGTCTCCTTTTCTGTTTGTAAATTGTCAAGTATTAGAAATGAATTTTACAATGCCCTTATCTGCCTGTAATATCCTTCCAATATTTATTAACCAAATAACAAAGATGTTAGGTTTTAAGTTCATAAACAGAGAAGATGTTACTACGGCTGTACTATAAGTGAGCAATTCCTCTCTAATTTTAGTATCAGCTGATTCCTTTGCCTTTTGTATTATTGTAGAACAGTACTTATTATTTTTATACCTTTAATCAATTCTGTAGAACATACTTGATAATCTTTTCCTGGTGAACAGATATATTTGATTTTATAAAACTGAGAATGCGGTATTTTGCTAAATATATGGGAAGGATGGCAGCAGCTAGCCTGCAGCAAATAATTATTCTTGGTGGCTTACAATATAATGTGACTGTCATCAGATTGTTTAGCTACCAAAACATCCAAAAAGGAAACTAAATCTGTTTAATTTTCTACAGAAAACTATAATCCCCATTTGTTATCATTTAATTATTTTCAAACCAATTTAAGTATGTGATGTCTGAGCTCCATATCAGCCAACAATCATATAAATATCTATACCACATATCCATGTCATAGATAAAGAGACTGTAGAT
This sequence comes from Protopterus annectens, assembly GCF_019279795.1. Taxonomy (NCBI): domain Eukaryota; kingdom Metazoa; phylum Chordata; order Ceratodontiformes; family Protopteridae; genus Protopterus; species Protopterus annectens. Next base: position 1,776,380,965 of record NC_056726.1, on the reverse strand, counting down.
ATTGTCATAGATAAGAACCTCCTCTTGGTTGCCCACAAAAAGATCAACATAAATGGAAATAAAATGTGCTCCCATTGCTGAACCTTTAACCCTTCGAAACATTTCTGATTAAAATAAAATATATTTTTCATTAAAACATGTTCAGTCAGACAAACCAAAAACATGTTAAACTCAGGGCTATATAATTTCATTTCAGTTTATTATTAGTATTATCATTAGTAGTAGTAGTAATACTATTAGCATTATTATTAAATAATGTAGTTCCCTTATTAACTGATTTGTGTTCTTCTCTTTGATGGTACTGCAGCCTGTAAGACTGGATGATAGTATTTTTTTATTTTATATATTCAATATTGTGTGTGTGTGTGTGTGCATGTGTGTGTGCGTGTGTGTGTGTGTGTGTGTTACAATGGGTATCGGAGGTGCAGTGCTGGGGTGTAATTGATTGCACTGTACACATATACAGCAAGGAGATGAGATATGTTACTATGGTCATTATTTATGTAGTTATTAATTCATTTGATCACAGTCAGGCATATGAGATTTGCACAATCAATAAACTAGCTGTAATTGGAGGACACATCTTTGCATCTCTATATGGGATGGCTGCAATGGGTTGCATTGTATGAATCTGGAAATCTGACACCAAATAATTAAAATATATTGCTACCATCATTATTTATGTATTTACTCATTAATCTAATCAAAGTCAGGCATCTGAGATGTACACAATAAATAATGTGGCTGTAATTGGAAGGTGCATCTGTAGATGTGTGCATGGGGGTATAATTGATTGCATTGAATGTGTCTGCTACAGTGGGCTGAAATACATTAATGTCATTATTTATGTATTAATTTATTTTATCAAAACCAGATATTTTAGATGTACGGAGTCAAAGTGGCTATTATTGGTTGGCACTGTGTCTCTGTGTGTTTGTGCTTGTGTGAATGGACATGGAATTACATTTCTGTCTGCCAAGCTGAAATATATTATTGTGATTAGAAATTTATTGACTAGTTTATTATAATTAGAGATCTGAGGTATACACACAGTAAAAGCAGATGTAACTAGTGGGCATATTTTGTGTGTATATGTGTGTGTATACATGCATGGTTGTAATGGATTTCAATGTATGGATCTGACAGCAGCAAGCTGAAATATATTACTCTAGTTATTATTTATGTATCTCTTCATTTATTTGATCACAATCAGACATCTGAGGTGTACATGATCAAAACATGGCTACAGTTGGTGACCTTGTTGATCTGTTCCCTCTGACATATTTGCTATTGTGGTCTGTCACCAGAATGAAGAGCAATGGGCTCAGAGCTGAACCATGATGGTCACCTACTCCCACTGGGAACCCCTCTGTGAGTCCAAAGCCTGGTTATACTTGTTTCAGTGGGTCCTTGTACATAGTTTATACTAATTCTACCAATGTTTTTGGGACGACTTAAAACCACTGCAGGTATGTCCAAATCAGATTTTTTTGGGACCTTGTTACATGCTTTCTCCAAGTAAAGGAATGCCCAGTTAGACTCTTTCATCAGCTCTATCTTCTTTTCAACTATATGTGTCACTACAAACAGCAGGTCATCTGTACTGCATCCTGATCCAAATCCAACCTGCACACCTCCCATCTTACTTTCCATTACTCTGCGTATTTATTTGTCAGTCACCCTCTCCAGAACGTTCATGCAATGTGACAAGAGTTTGATGTTTCTGTACTACCCACAGTTGTGAATATCCCTTTATTTCTTGTATGCTGGCATTAGTATGCTTATTCACCAGAGATCTGTGATATGCCTTTTTCTCCATACTACTATGTGTACGCTCTGGAGCCATTTCTCCCCTAACTCACCCAACATCTTGAGCATAGCTGCTGTTACCTCATCTGAGCCTGCTGCTTTCCCTGGCTCCATTTCCCAAGTGCTGCTCTTACTTCTGCTAGGATGGGGTCCATTTCTTCTTTCATCATAGGCTGTGTCTGGGACAGCACAGATTCTTTGGGGTTTTCTTCATTTAAAATCTGCTGGAAGTACTCTGTTCATCTGCAGCTGATGTCCTGTGAACTGGTTGGCAGGTAGTTGCTGGCATCTCTTATGAACGGTGTCTGATGACTATCTTCTTTATCCTTCTATCTTTGCCTTGCAACCTAATAAAGTTTCTTTGTGGCACCTACTGAGTTACGTTTCAGAAGGTGGAAGAGTGCCTCTGATGCCCTGTTCTCTGCTGTTGCAACTGCTCTCTTAGCATCTTTTTAGCTAACCAGTATTTCTTTTTCCCTGGACATCTTTTCTAACTCACATTCTTTTCTGCACTCCTTCTTTCTTTTGATGACTTCCTGAAATTCTGCATTCCATCACTAGCTTACTTCCATACCTAGCTCAGCCACATACTCCTCACACGCTATTTTGCAGCATTGTTATTCTTCTTCAACTGCACCTATATCCTCTTCTTTCTGAAGTGCTAGAGCCCTATCTTTAATCCTCTCTCTCCCTCAACCTCTCCTCAGGAAATACCATCAAATATAACTCTCCCTACTATCACTAGGGAACAAGTCCCTAATGCTCTATTCAAAGCCAAAAACACTGCATTGATGAGTCCAGACAATATCCCAGGATGCCTTCTAAATAGGATGAAATGTGACCTATCAGGTCCTCTGGAATTGCTATTTAATCATAGCTCCAAACAGGCTTCATGCCTTATGAATGGAAAAGAGCAACAGTCATCCTTCTACACAAAGGTAGGTCATCTACAGGCCCTAAAAACTGCAGACCAATAAGTTTCACTAGCCTAATATGCCAAGTCCTGGAAAGAATTATCATGAAAATGCTCATTAATGACACAGAAAACCTCCAAACACTGGACTCAACCCAATTTAGTTTCATTAAGGGCAGGTCATGCCTACTCAACCTGGTAGACTTCTCTGAGAGGGTCACCAATGCAATGGATGAGGGCAAAATGGTTTATACTCCCTACCTTGACCTGGCCAAGGCATTTCACAATACCCCACTCAGACATTGGTGATAAACTCAAGAGGTTAGACATAAACCCTTATGTCACCCTATGGACAGTCAGCTAGCTCATCAACAGGACCCAGGAAGTTAGAATTGGTGAGTCCATCTCTACAAAGAGGCCAGTCACAAGCAGCTTTCCTCAGGGATTGGCCATGAGACCACTCCTTTTTGGCTTTTTGTTTCTCTGAAGTCAAGGCAATGTCAAGGGCCCCTGGCTGACCAAATTTGCAGCTGATTGCAAATTAGGATCAGTCATAGAATCCCCCACTAATGCTAAAGTTCTACAGGAAGGGCTGACACAGACAAATAACTTGTGTCAGAGCCATGGACTAAAGCTAAATGCCAAGAAATACATAATAGTATCCCTTGGGAAATCATCCAGCCCTAGTAACTATCATATTGACAACATCCCCCAAGAGTCGATCCAGTAGTCAGGGACTTGTGGACACACACAACCTTTGACTATCATGTGTCTACAGAAGTGAAGAAATCATTCTATGTTGTGCAACTTATAAACAAAGGTATGGCATCTAGGTCGAAGGAGACCATTGGTCCACTGTATTCAGCATTCATCAGACCAGTCATTGAGTATAACTCCCCCTTTGGTATGTACCTAACCATGCACATCCAACAATTGCAATGTCCACAGAGATTCCTTACTAAAAGAATACAAGGATACATAACATGTCATATGCAGAATACCTCAATGCTCTATCCCCGCATTCTTTCTCTTACAGGCTGTTGAGGGGAGATCTATACCTGACATAAAAGGCAATGTCAGACCACACCCTGCTGGACCTACTGCATATCTGCAAAACAAACAACACCATAATTATTCATTCTAAAGACTTTAACCTTGCCTGTGATATAAACAAGACCGGCTGGAGAGACAGGTATGTATCTCAGCTACTACCCTTCCTCTGGAACAGGATTCCCATCCATATGATTCAGAGTTTCTCCCTAAATCAATTCAAGTGTAACTTAGACAATTGGATGTAGAAAAGAAAAGTCATCCCTGGGTTGGTACCTATGTCTATAATGGACACAGATGGCGTGTACATGGTTCATCTCCCAGGGTCCTGCTTGTAAATGTTTCATTTGCTAAACCCCTACTTTCACTCATCTAGGGTACCAGTACTTTTCAAAGATTTGGGATGCATGTTTAGTCTTAAAAAGGTCCTAATGGTCATTAGCCTAGTACATGCCTGTGAGTCTATGAGTATTTCCTTAAACTGCTCTCTCTAGTCAACTTCTGTATCTTCAGCCTAGTCTCTGTGGATCGTAGAGACTTCTCTATCAACTGCTTGCAGCAGATTGTAGCAACCAATGGTTTATGCTGTGGGCTGACTGTTCCACACTGGGAATGACTTTGCAATTGGAAATTCTACCCATTTACCCTTTTTTTTACTATGAGGACGTCTACCTGAGTTGCATATTGGCCACTATTGTCTGTGATCTTGTGACTGCCTCTCTTGTTGAGCCTTGTGTTGGCCATGATCAAACCATTTGCCAGACAAAACTTTAGAATGGCCTCTCTTTCTTTATTTCTGTTACCCTATCCGTATGGACCAAGGCAGTCCTCATATCTTGTTCTGTCTGTTCTGATATATGCTTTCAGGTCCCCATTGTCAACACCAACTCATGTTGTCATGCTTTATTTAGTAGGTCCTGCAACTGCTTCTTGAATGTGATTTTTTTCTTGCTGTCACAACTGTACTGTGGGGCATAAACTAAGATTATGAATTCTGATCTTCCTTACACTGGACATCAACCAAAAACGGACCAACACATACAGGATTGTAAAAAATAGATTATAGTTTATTCAACGTTATACCATCAACCATGATAGCAGTGGTAAATACCAGTGCTAATGCAAACCGGTTTCGGCTAATGCTAGCCTTTCTCAATGCAAAAAATGTCTGATAAGAAAATGAAAACCTCCACCATATTAGGTCATATTTATAGTCCAACTCTTAAAGGGATATAACCCATGTATAAGGATATACACTAAATTCAAGTAGCACAAACACATATAGATTCCCATACACAAAACACATTGTAATCCAATGCACATATCAAACAAAAATATATGTATATATATCCCACAAACTTATTGCATTATTGGAATATATAAACAAATGTATAAATAAATATATGTATATATTTAAATAATATGTGCATATAATGTACACCAATGAAAATATTAAGACCATACAAGTCTAAATATAATATAGATACAAATATATCTGGCATATATTATTTATTAAAAATAAATAATGCCAGCAATTATAAGAACCTGAAATGGACAATTTAGTCTTTCATTGGTGTGATTACAAACATATTCTAAAAAAGAATATAAGTGAGATAAAGATAATAATCTCAATATGATGGTTCTAGTGTGTTTAGTCCAGGTCTAAAAAGACCCCCTAACCTAATGATCCATTTGTTCTCCATATCATTAAGTTTTTGATGCCATCCTGCTTTAAATTTACGATGTAAAATGATTCTGTCTATAATTACAAATGTAAAAGTAGCCGGAGGGTGTTCCAGGGTATGTTTATATAAAGCATTAGTAGTACGTCTATTCCTGATTGCACTCATGTGTTCACATATTCTGAGTTTGACAGACCTAGACGTCTGTCCAATATAAAATGCAGAACAATTACAAGTGGCCAAATATATGGCCCAATCAGAACTACAATTCGCAAATATCCTAATATCAAAAACCTGAGATGTATTTTTGCTGGAAAATTCACTAGTTTTAAGCATATATTTGCAAAAAGAACAATGGCCACATGGAAAGCTGCCTTTTAGTATTTCACCCCCTAAAGTCGTTTGTAAGAAAATGTGTGGAGTATATCTCTTATAATGAGTAAAGAAAGAGTTTAAGTTCCTACCTCTACAGTAGGAAAAAGAACATTGCTGAGGCAATATTTTGTTCAAGATCTCATGTGACCGTAATATATCCCAATGTTGATTAACTATATCAATAAAGCGGTTGGTGTTTGCCTCATATGTAGTTATCAACCTCAAAACAGAATTATTCTGTGAACCAGATTGAACCTTATGCTTGGATTTATATTGTAACAATTCTAAACGTGATAAATTGTTGATGGTATGCTGAGATTTGGAAATGTTGTATATATTGTATCCACGATCAACAAATCTGTTAGATAAATCATCACAAAAAACAGAACAATCCTCAGAGGAAGAGCATATCCTTTTCATTCTCATAAATTGAGATTTGGGAATGTTCTGGATGATGTGGCGTGGATGACAGCTATCAGCATGTAACAGAGTGTTATACTGAGGAAATTTTCTATGGACAGACGTAGCTAAGGTGTTATCCTCAAGTCTGGTAACCAAAACATCCAAAAACACAATACATGCATGTTCAATATTAGCTGTACATTTGATCCCAAAAGAATTATCATTGAGATAGTTGACAAAATTAGATAATTGTTCCTTATTGCCACGCCACACCATCCAACAATCGTCCAGATATCTCCTCCAAATATCCAAATACGGAAGAAATGTATTGTGTTGGGTATCATATATATAATTGGCCTCAAAATAGCCCATGAAAAGATCCGCATATATGGGGGCAAACGAAGCCCCCATTGCTGTTCCATTAATTTGCCAATAGGCTTTGCCATTATAATAGAAGATGTTTTTACACAATACAAATTCCGTAAGTTTGGTCAGAAAATTATTGAACTCAGTTGAGTATAACCTGGATTTATACAGCCAATAGGATACGGCTAAAATGCCTAATTCATGTGGTATGCTGGTATATAATGAGGCTACATCAAGAGTACACAACCACCAAGAAGATTCTAACTGTGAATCATTGACAATATTCAGGAATTCCGTGGTATCCTGAATACGCGATCTGACGTGGGTCAACAATGGTTTTAAATATTGTGTAAGGAAGGCTGATAGAGGTTCAGTTAAGGAACCACGCCCAGATACAATGGGCCTACCTGGGGGGTTACGAGCATCCTTGTGTATTTTGGGTAATAAATACAGGTATTGTGGAATGGGTTCCTCCACCTTCAACTGTTTGGCTAACTGTTCAGTAATCACCCCCTGGTTGATTGACACTTCCAAAAACCTATCAATTTCTTCCTTAAACTGTGGAGTAGGATCCACATTTAGCTCCCTATAATAGCTAGAGTCCGATAGTTGTCGTAAAGCTTCATTGATGTAAGCCTGATGGTCCATAACCACAATAGCACCCCCTTTATCGGCCATAGTGATAACCAACTGATGATTATTTTTAAGCTCCAACAAAGCCTGTCTTTCCATAAGAGATAAATTGTTAAATTGTGGTTGATAAACATTCGCAAAGTGTAGCTCCTTCATAATACATTCCCTAAAAATGGAAACATGTTTGTTCATCGGAGGAACAAAAGAAGATTTTCCAAATCTAAATTCAGTTGGTCTTTGAGAACCATCATTGTCCGAAAAGAATATTTTGAGGTTTAGTAGTCCTTACACTGGAGCCTGACTGCCATGAGTCAGCCACTAATTCTGATGGCATTCATTACTGTCTTCTGATGTCTCTACTTCACCAAAATTCCCACCCCATTTCTAGTCTGACCTCCTCCTCGGTGGCTTTGCTGCATTGCTATTCCATATTGTCTCCTGAATACAGAGGATGTCTGACTTCCTTCTTACCATCATGTTATCCATTTTCAAGGTCTGTCCTGTCAGTGATCCTATACTGAGTATAGCAATCCTTAGTTCCTTTTTGGCAGGTTGACTGGTATTAGTCCAGTTTTCACTCAACAGAGCTATCTTGAGTAACCCAAGCTGGGTAAATGGACACCAGTCATCTGGTAGCTTATAAAAGCTTCAAGAGTTCATGGATTAGTACTGGGCTAGCTGCCCTTGCAGACAATTTTAAGGCTTGACAATTTCCATTTAATGATGAGAATCAAACCCTGTACCTTGTGTCTGTAAGGTAAACATCTTAACCAGTATTCCAACCCTCAACCCAGAGCTGCTGGACTTTAAGGAAGGCACACCCTGGTCAACAGAGTCACAGCGACCCCTCCCATCATTAGCATGGATCCCTGGCATAGGTTGGAGTAATCCGGTCCCTCACCAGAAAGTACACATGATGTTGTATTTCCTTATTCAAGTCTTGAATTTCATTCCCTCCATCTGCAGCTTGAGTTTGTATATGTGTAATTTCTTACGTTTCTCTCTCACCTTCTGTCTTGTCTTCTACAGCAAAATGCATCCAGACCATCATGCCTCTTGTTCTTTTTCTTTCCTTAAAATGTCTTTATTTCTTCATACTTCAAACATTCCATCACTCTTATTATATTAGAAAGTATATTTTGCACATTCTCCAAGATGTTCCAACATCCAAAGTTTTTTTCAGTGTGCATAGTATTCAAATTTGAATATATTACTCCAAGTGAGGCTTCAACTTTAGAGCTCGACAAAGCTTTTCAAGTGTTTCAGCTGCATCCAGACCCATCCAGGCTAAGTAACATAAGAGTATTTTCTGGATTCTCTGCATTTGTTCTTGCTTTATACGGTTCTTACATTAATAAATTCCAGGATCATCCATCTTGTGGCAGAAAGTGTTTACTTGTTTTTTTTTTTTTTTTTGAATTGTGGAACACTCCAGGAGGTTAAATTGTGGTTGTTTATTGGCTAGAGGACATTAAGGGTTAGTTTTCAAGCTTTTGTTTTTCTCAGCTATAGATCAGGGAGTTTTGCAAGGCTCTGTGCTCACTTCCAGAGCTCAGCAATGCTTTTCAAGTGTTTCAACTGCATCCAGAGCCATGCAATCCTGGGTACGAATATTTCCTTGATCTTCTTCACTTGTTCTTGCTTTATACAGTGATTGTGACTGTCTTTAGTATTTTAAAAGTATTTATTTACTTTAGTGACAGAAACAGTAATTTCCCTGTTTGTTGTTTTTTTCTAGTTCTGTATGCCTCCAAATCACCTTGCAAAAGGGGTGCCGTAGCCCTGGACTTAGTTGGTAATTGTTTGTTTAAACTGCACTAAGAGTTGCTTTTGAGGTCTTCTTACAATAAGAAATTCCAGTCTCATCCATCTTGTGGCATAAGGTGGATTCTCTGAGTTGAGGAGCACTAAAGGGAGCTTAACATGTTCTTGTTTATTGGCTAGAGGGCATAGGAGTCAGTTTTCAAGCTTTGTTTTCTCTGCTATAAATCAGGCGAGTTTATATGGAGCTACGCACCATGCAGTGATGCAGTGCCCTGTATTGTAATGAACAATTAGACAGTAAAATTTCCATGTAATGTTAGGATTAGGTCTTAAACCTGTTAAACAGTGACAATGTATGGAATTAAGCTTAAAGCAGCTAGCTTGCACAGAGAATAACACTGCCATATCCTAGCACTATAAAACATCATGCCCTTAACCTCAGAAACTACCCTAGGAGACAACTGTTAAAACCCACTTCTTAATCCTAAACAGCCCATCCTATTACAGGACTGGACAACATGGATATGCAATTTCCTAATGTCTCTGTGGCTAGCTTGGTAGATCTGGGCATCCTAACTCAATGTAGCAACTCTCTCATGTTCTCAGCTTGGTAGATCTGGGCATCCTAACTCAATGTAGCAACTCTTCCATGGAGGTGAAAATCTTGCATACAAACAAGGTTGTCAAGAATACATGCACTATATCCCTCACACATACTGCTCAGCACACATACAGAGATTGTCTTATGCTGAGGTGCTAATAAGAAACCTTCTCAAATCTCCAAGACCTCTAAAGCCACCTAACACAAACACTGCTTACATAGCAATCACTAAATCATACACCAAAAGCAACATCAAACATCTCACTTAAGCCTACTGCACCTTACCTAATACTCTTGTCATTGGGGACTCCATCGTGTGATGCACAGATGCCCCCTTCACCAGATTAGACAAGGAGAAACTAATAGTAAGTTGCCAATATGGACCCAAGATCAGCAAGATTAAACACACACTTAAGTCACTGCACCAGAAGTACTAATATGATTCTAACATAGTCCACATGAGTGTAAATGATCAGAGCCATACCTCACTGGACAATATAAAAACAGACATAATGGATCTCACGGAATATTTGTAACAGATAGGTACGAGCCTTGCTCTGAGCAGCATTCTGTTTTCGCTAAGGATAATGCCATATTATGAATATAAAATGTTTGATTTTAATAAATAGCTTAGTGTCTTTTGTCACTCTAGGAGGATCCAATATCTGTCAGCCTGGAAGATATGGTCAACAGGCCATGTTGCTTTGCCAGTGATGGGTTGCACTTGTCCCCCCTATACTTTCAAATATTGGCTAAAACTTTATCCACCCCTAAGAGTCTTTTTAGGCAATGTCTAAAAGACAAAACTACCAGCATAGTGAAAAAGTCTCCAAGTTATCTTAATGTATTACTGCTCAATACTAGGAGCCTAAAAAATTCTCCACATTTTTCAACTCTCCTCTCTCTCTCTCTCTATCTCTGGAGAATGTAGATATCTGTGATGTGAGTGAGACTTGGTGTAAAGACATAGAAAGTACTCCAACATTGCAAGGCTACTGTGCCTTCCACATCCAGACTGGATGCAAAGGTGGAGGTGTTTTGATCTATATTAGCAACAAGTATATCTGCATGCTAGTTAAACAGTGTGATACCATGTAACTCCTGCAAGTTCCCATAGATAAAGTCCTTCACTGTATCATGGTTAGCTACAGGTCACCATCTATGCCCTTAGAGTCTCATGGCTCTTACGTTAATCTAGTAGAGGTGTTCACCATCCATCCAAACACACTACTATTCATGGGTGACTGTAACTACACCCCTATAGACTAGGAAACTTGCACTGCCTCAAATTCACAGCCACAACAATTCTGGATTTTATTAGCATAAATACCCTGGAGCAGATATTGCATGCTCCAACCAGGGAATCAAACATACTGTATCTGGTACTCACCAACATAGCAGAGCATTACAAACATACCCATGTCACATCCTCACCAATGCGGTTGGTTACAAAGCTGTCTCTTCTGAAGTAAATATCAACCCATAAAACCTGGCTAAACCAGTAACAGTTAGGAACTATTCTAAGGCAAACTAAATCCTATTTAGTGACAGTTTGTCAAAATGCAAGGCTCCCCTTCCCCATGAGACCACAGCTGCCTATGCAGAATTATTCACAGAGTCTCTATACAAGCATGTGAAAGGCTGCATAGAGGCTGCCATATCTACCAGAAGCAAACCTGAAACAAACACTAAAAGCAAACTCCATTGGTGGAATCTTCACCTAAACAGGGTATATAAACTCCCTTAAAGACAAGTTCTCTCTTATACAACTAAATGAGAAACTAAGAGGTCTAATTAAGTCCAACAAGGCCAGCTATGGAATCAGTATAGCCTCGCCAGCCAAGTACAATCACAAGGCCTTTTACGGATATGTCTGTAAGTAACCTTAAAGGTAACACACAGCAGTGTGCTGAACTGGTGGTGGATGGTACCACCTACACTGATCAGGGTGATACAGCAAATCCACTGGCTGATAAATTCAGTTCAGACTTCATTTCCCACTCCCCTAGCTACTCCAGCTGAAGTCCCCTCCAACATACTTCCCACAACTCTTAGCAGGGACAAGATAGTGGCAGCACTCACTAAAGCCAAGAACAGTGCCTCTGTGGATCCCAACAACATCTCCAGTTGCCTCCTAAACAGTCTAAATCATGACCTATCAGGACCACATGAGGCACTCTTCAACCACAGCCTCAAAACAGGCTGTGTTCCAAGTGAAAGAAGGACCAGAACAGTCATTCCCCTGTACAAGGGTGGAGCAACAACTGACCAGGGATCTACAGACGTATCAGTCTAAAAAGCCTAACATGCAAAGCTTTTGAATGAATTGTTGGCATAATGCTTTAAGTGTTTATCTTACAGACACAAGGTATACGGTTTGATTCTCACCTTTGGGAAGCATGGCTAGGCTTAAAAAGGACTACTGGGGTTGTTAGCTTAGTAATCACCTATGAAACTATCATGGAAATCATAAACAAGGACATTGGTAACCTACAGATTCTAGAGCCATCCCAGTTTAGCTTTGTTAAGAGAAGGTCATTCCTGCTTGTGTTGTCTAGGGTTTGACTATGTTTTTAGTACTACTGATGTAAATTTGCTGACTGTATGATTGTATAATGTTATTTTTTTTATTCTTATGTTTATTACCTGCCTCAAGACAATAGTTTGGCATCCAGGACATGGCTGAAAAATGTCACAGGACAAGCCCACCCTCCTTAGCAACAAGGACATATTAACTCACTAACTTACTAATTAACTACTAACTACCTAACTAGCTAACTAAAATTAAAAAGTAAGAAGAAATTTATAAGAAGTTTTCTAATGACTTAGCTGATGTCATGATCAGAGAGGTCATTGATCAACTATGTGTCTATGAATTCAAATTATTACAGCAGAAAAAGAAAAAAACTACAAAGAGATACAAAGGATTTTGCAAATAATCATGTGTTCACTTGGCCAAAGAAAAGTATGAGAGATGTGAATCTGTAACTGTAGAGAACATAACTCATGCTACAGATACCATTGTACTCCTTCTACCCAGTACTAAAACTACTTTGGAACATGGGAAGATGATGTCATGTCCCCCTGTCAACAACATGGCAATGTTGAATATGCAAGATACACCTTTGGTTGTTCTAAGTCGGCTTCTTCTAGTAAGTCGTCTGTTTATTGCACACCAAACAAAAGAGTAATTCTAGGTGCAGCTCCCTCATCTCCTTGTAAACATAACACTGCTGAACCTGTGGTACATAGAAAAGTCCCCTGTTTGAACTCCGAACAGTTTTTTTCCAATCTGCCATTACCTTTTCGACAGAACAGGAAACGTTCAATCGAGTTAACAGAGTATCGACAGAAGAACAAATGGTGGTATCTATCCCAGGAAAGGAATATTCAGACTTTTAAAAAGTTGTGGAAACAAGTTCAGTAAATCTTGTATGGAACATTTCATCTGGAAATGTAACTGATGTTGAAACTAGTGTATTAAACAGGGGTCTTTTGTTTATCCCTGCTCAACCAGCAGATTTACCAGATACTCTGCTGGATCTAAGACTTTTTGCCAGGAATGTGACACTGAAACTGATGTATGGTAATTTAGATTTACAACATTATTATTTTCCCTCTATATTATGCTATTTCTCTATTGTGTAGGTCACTAATAATATCGTTTGTGCACTTATATATATATATCAGGTTCTGTAGCAGGCTTTTTGGAGCCAACGATATTATCAATACAGTTTCTTAACTGATTTTGTTAACTTGGTTCTTATTTAAATGCACAGTATATACTTTACTATGGGAGTTTCATAATATTGATATACTTTTGATATACTTTTGATATATATATCATTATAGGCACTATTGCCATTGTATGCTTTTTACACTACTATATTAGTCTTGGATATACCTTTTTAGGCTTAGCTAGGAATATTAGTGGTTTTTACAAGCATTTTTGTGGTGCACTTGCAGGCCCTATAATCTAATTGTGCTCTACAGTGTTGATGTGTTGATTGTCTGTTAACATCATACTGATTTTGGCTATTTACTGGGCACATCTTTATATTGGTACTGTTTGGGCTGTACAACAGACCTACACTTCGAGAGGTCACTAACACCTAATTTTAAGGTGTATAGACTGCATATTCAGACTATTGGTTTGGTTCTTACTTTGATATCTCCTCTTGCTGTGCTGGCATTGTGTGTGGGTTTTTTTTTTCTTTGGTATAACAATCATATTTTTTTGGTAGTAAGTAGGGAATCTTGATGTGACTCAGGGGCTGATATCCATTATCACTATATATCATTATTAAATACTGATTCTCTGTCATAGTGTTTTAACTTGGTTTGTGGTCTCTGGTTTTGGGGCTTGTAACATATATCAAGCATGGACCTAGACAGTATCATTACTGGATTGTGTGCCGATCGGGAGGACATTGGAGTTTTCGGTATCCATGCCTCACCAGGCAGCAATTCCAATGAATCAGTGGAACAATCAGCCATGAATTGTGAATTGGCATTTAATTATCTTTCTAAGGGTCTTAAGAACCTGAGATCAAACATATGGCACTTGCGTTTGTTCCGGGCATATTTACATAAAAATATAGCCCCAAGGGGTCTTCGCATTCGGTTACAACCATTGGTTGGCAGACAAGAAGACAAATTATCTAATGAGTGGCGTGAAGCCTTACAGAAAGGGTCCATGCTTTTTGTCAACATACTGGCTCAATATTATGAACGTATGATTGACATACATTATGATTAACATGATTAACCTTCAGGAAGATTGTAAAAGATTTGAGTCTCAAACTACATTTCAAGACTCTATCAACAAGCTATCACAGGAACTCACAAACCATGATAAAATTACTAAAGATAGAAAAATCAAAAAGTTTAAAAGAGATTATATGGACTATCAAAGGGGGCGTCCTTTTGACTCCCAGAGAACAGTGAAATTCATGGGTACCAGCTCCGGCTCCACATCTAATGTTCCCACTCATAGTCTTAACAAGAAAAGACCTCAGTCTATTTTGAAAAACAGGGATCAAACATATGCCAGCTCAACAGGGGAGGATTCCCCATGTACTGATTATGATAGTTCCAGCAATAAGGACTCACCACATAGAAAAATATCGAATAGAGTTATCCCTTTAGACAAGGTCCCAGGCGTAGGGGTGGACGCAAACACAGAAGTGGTAAACATGCCCAATTCCCTCGAGGGGTTGATCCAAAATTTTCTAACGTAAATCAGGAGGTGAATCAAAATGTTTTGAATTTATCTAAAGAAACTTTGTCTGTACAGCATTTACAACTTTTGAATAAAGGCTTGGGTTTTATCCCTAGGTTCTTTTGTAATGAACATGATACTGTCACTGATGTCATGAGTTTCTGCCGTAACTTGAATTTGAAACTGTTTTTTGCAGATAAAGACTCCCAAAGAACTGAGGAGTTTAGATTCATCAAATCTGATTTTCAACCACCTATGCATAAACATGTTTCAGTTTTTTTGCAAGCAGTACTTAGAGACCTACATTTTGCACATAGAGAACACGATATAATGAGATCCAATCTATCTACACAGGAATCTACTGCACTCAATGAGCTCAGGGAGAACAAAAATATTGCCATCCTACCAGCAGATAAGGGGGGAGCTGTGGTTGTCATGGACATGAGTTTATACTTGAATGAGGGTCAGTCTCGACTGTCTGACAAAAGATGCTACATGCACATGGCACATGATCCTACTACTCATTTCAAACAGGAAATAGATAGGTTTTTGAATCTTGCTCTTGAGGAGGGTATTATAACTAAAAATTGTGTTTTTCAGTTAACAGTTAAGGATCCTCAGAAACAAATCTTATATTTGCTACCAAAAATACATAAGTCCATCACCAATCCACTAGGCAGACCAATTGTATCTGGTATTGGGTCTTTGACGGAACCTTTATCTGCCTTTCTTACCCAATATCTTAAACCATTGCTGTGTTGTGTAAGGGCTAGATTGCAAGATATGACCCAATTTTTACAGATCATACAGGACTGCCAACTTGAGCCGGGGTGGCTTATGTGTTCATTGGACGTCAAGGCCTTATATACTAGCATTCCACATTGAGCTGGTCTACAGGCCCTTCAATATTGGTTGGATAGGGCTGCTTTATACTCTCCAGGGTTTAATACATTACTTATCTGCATGACAGAACATGTTCTCAACAAGAATGTTTTTTATTTCCAAGGACTATGCTATTGGCAACTGCAGGGCACAGTGATGGGAGCATCTTTTGCTCCCATTTATGCCGATTTATTCATGGCATATTTTGAAGAATGCATGATCTATGACCCACTTCATAACATCTATTTGGTCGAAATAGACATTTGGCGCAGGTACTTGGATGATTGCTGGATGGTGTGGCGGGCAGATGTTAGGTATCTACAGGAATTTGTTGAATATCTCAACCAAAATGTATAGGATATAGAGTTTACAGTTACAAACGCTCTCCAAAGCATTAACGTTTTGGATGTTACCATCACCAAATACAGACCACACACTGAACACTAGATCCTATCGCAAATATCCTCAATATAACACTTTGTTGCATGCCTCCAACATGCACCCACGCCACACCATCCGCAACATCCCCAAGTCACAGTTTATGCATATTAAACACTTGAGCTTGACACATGGTGATTTTGATCGAGATGGTTTGGATCTCTATCACAGGTTTGCCAATAGGGGCTATAGACACCAAGACATTCT
The DNA here is from genome assembly GCF_019279795.1 of Protopterus annectens. Lineage (NCBI taxonomy): Eukaryota > Metazoa > Chordata > Ceratodontiformes > Protopteridae > Protopterus > Protopterus annectens. Next base: position 1,776,364,622 of record NC_056726.1, on the reverse strand, counting down.
TAATGCCTGGAATTGGACCAAGAATATTGAGAGAAAAACTTTGTTACAGTATCAATCTAACACCAGGGATTGCTCCACAAATATCATTCAGTTTATAACCACGTTTGGTAGAAATTCCAATGCTCTTAATGGTATTATCAATAGGTATTGGAATATTCTCATGGCCAACGAACATTTGAGAACAATATTGGATCAGAAATGCCACTTCTCTTATAGGAGAGGCAGAACTCTTGGTTCTCTCTTTTCACATTTCAAACATAAAGAAAGTGGGGGAGCAATACACCATCAAATGACAATATCAGGGGACATATTAGTAGGCACTTTTCCGTGTGGTCATTGTGGCTCATGCAAACAAGTTATTAAGAGCAAGGAATTTACTAGTCGTAATACTAGCAAACTGTATCAATGCAGAATATTTGGCAACTGCAGCAGCAGTTGGCTGATTTATTTGGCAACTTGTCAGTGTTTAGCTTTTTATGTAGGTCAAACCTCTAGACCATTGAGAACACGGATCAACGAGCATAGATCAGATATTAAAATCAGGAAAGACACCAATGCCCTGTACAGGCATACTCTCAAACATCCTGAAGCACGGTTTTCTTTTGTAATAATTGACAGAATTCTGGGTGACCGCAGTAATCCCCAGGGATGGCATAAAATACTTACTCATAAGGAACAACATTGGATCATTACATTGGGGGCTCTATTTCCCCCTGGACTCAACGACCACTTGTAACCATAGGGATAGAGGTGGGTATAGTTCATGTTTCAGGTTTATGTTAAATGATCTATATAACACATTTTCATCATGAATTATTATGATTATTGGTTTATAGTAATCTGTATGCCTCTATCTCTTATATTTTTCTACAGTTTTTCATATGTTTCATATAGAATCCAATGAAGGGCAGTTACAGGTATATCAACATACCTGCTTCGATTATAGCTGAACCAAGCATTATGGAACCTTGGACCAAGCATGGATTCCCCAATCCGGCTACATCATCATTTATTAACCACATATTTTTTGGTTGGAACACCTAGTGCACTTTGTTCATGTTCTTGATGTGACTCTATGGTTATGATTACCATTAACCATATTATGTGTTTTCTCATACCAGTTACATTCATGATATTTAATATAATATGTTGGGGGCATTTCATAATGTTTTTCTCATTATTACATGAAATTTATACAAATGTTATATTTGTTATCTAATGTTAAGCCATGTTCACATGCATAATTATGCAGTATAGCTATGTATATTTTTAGTATTAAGCGATGATTGCATTTACTATTGGGCATTACAGCAGTGTATATACATTTTTTGTGTTCTTTCTCTTTAACCACACATTGGTTGCATTTTCCACTTGTCTCCCAGGTGGGGTGTGTCTATAAATGGATTGTATTTTGTGTGAAATGTTCATACACTGAAGAAGGCATTGGTTGCCGAAACCGGTCTGTCTTACTAATAAAGGGCTGTTTTCAGCCAGTTATATGCAATAGAGCTAGTATTTTTACTTTTATTTTGTGACTTCTGGATCATATATTGCTGGCCTTGTGTTGTATATTTGAATGGTTTTGGCCGTGCATCAACCTACCTGCATAGCATCATGTTGGGTTATATGTACCACAATATCATTCTGTGTTAGATGTATGTACTAAGTTGTGTGAAGAAGATATTTATTGTTTTCTAAGTAATAATAACAGAAGGAAAAGATTTGTTAATTTGACAGCAGCAGAGAAAGAGAACTTATATCTTTACAACAAGATAATAATATTGTTATTCGACCTGCAGATAAGGGTGGCCTGATAATTGTTATGGACAGGATGTGTTACTGTGATAGCATCAAATGAATGTTGGGAGACCCTCTTACATACAAGTTAGTGGATATAAATTATATACAAAGGATAGAAAATTAGTTAATGAGGTCATTGACAGAATGTTTGAGGAATGATCTGATGTCTAAGGACCTTTTCAGATACTTTATTGTGGAAAACCCTCATGTACCTGTGTTTAATGGTCTCCCAAAGGTCCATAAGGATTTATTTTTGTCCCCCCCTTTAGACCAATAATTGCTGAGGGTGGATGGCTCACTGAACCACTGTCCATATATTTTGAAAAACAGTTGAAACCTATTTTAGCAAGCTGTAGTTCTGTTATGTGATAGTAAACACTTTCTACATGACTTTTTTGATGCAGCATCCTTATTTACCTCTATACCAAACTTTGAAGGAATTCAAATGGTGAAGCAGATATTGACATGTAAAAGCAACTATGATGCTAGACACATAGAGTTCCTCTGTTTTCTTTTGGAAATGGTATTGGAATACACTGCCTTTACTTTTGATGGTAGTTATTATTTACAGACCTCTAGTGTAGCTATGGGCACTTCTTGCACCAGTAACTATGCCAATTTGGTCATGGCTGCATGGAAAGAAAAGGTGGTACTTGATTCTGACAGATACAACATGTTTATAGGTTTTTATCACTGTTTTGTAGACGACTTACTTCTAATTATGGACAGGAAGTGAGGAACAATTACAAGCATCTGTGAGTGAGTTGAATGATAGCACTGGGTTTTTGAAATTTACTTATAAACATTCTAATAAAATGATTGATTTTCTGGATGTTATATTGTCAAGGGGAGAGGGTGGTACCTATTACACTATGTTATATAGGAAAGAATGTTTTCACCCGACATATTTACACCGCACAAGTATGCACCCTCAACATGCATTCGGTAATGTACTTAGAGGTCAAAATCTTAGGATCAGTCGGCTTTACAGTAGGATGGAAGATTTTAATACAGGATTTAACCAGATGAAAACAGAATTCTTATCCAGAGGTTATCGGAGCCATGAGGTAGATAACACACACAATTTAGTAAAAAAGTTAAGGAATACTATGGAGAGACCCTATTCTCCTTCTCCTAGACCCATACATAAAAGGAATGATAATTCTGAATATAAATTATTCTTTGCATTGACTTATTCTAGTGATGAATGGGGTACAAGGAGTATTATTAATAAACACTGGCATGTGTTACATACAGCTCAGGACATAGCTAGGTTACTGGGGACCAAACCCAGTTTTGGATATAGAAATAAAACATCTTTATGTCATAAACTTTGCTATTCGAAAAATACACAAGACCTAGATAATCATCCAGCAATGAGAGGTACGCATAAGTGTAATGCATGCTCTTTTTACATGCATATTGATGAGTCCCCGACCTTTGCACACCCTCAAGGTAAACAAGAGTTTACTTGGCTACCATTAGCTGATTGTAAAACAAGAAACTTGGTCTGCTTGGCTTGATGTACATTTTGTAGTTCATTCTATGAAGGAAAAACAAACAGACGTCTACGAGTGAGGATACGTGATCATTTATACTGTGCATGCAGGGGGATGAATTATAGAGCAGTAGCAAAACACATGAATGAACACGAAGAAGGACATAGAGGTTCATAGGTTCATACGTTGGTACTAGGCTATCGGTCCTTGGGCCTATGCAAGCCTAGCCATAACAATTTCCTGGCTATTTCTTCCCACAATATTTACTTCTCTGGACCCCTGTCTAGCAGGGTGACTGACATGATCCCGGGGTGAATTTCCTATCTCCCATCCAATCATCAAGGTTCCTTTTGAAGAGGGCCAATGAGGCGCTCTGCTTTACATGTATGGGCAGTCTATTCCAGAGTATGGGGAGTCTCTGGGTCAGGAACCTATCCCTCCAGCATGTTTTGTTCATTGTGATGACAAGGTTTAGATCCCTGGAGTGTGTGGCTCTGAGGGATTGTGATTTCTTTAAGTGGAGCATGTCCAGCAACTCAGGGTTTGACATGGCCTTGTATGTTAAGCAGAGATAGCTTCTGAGAAGATGATATGCCACAGAGTATAGCTGGAGTTTTTTTAGACGGTCAGCATATGGCATCTGCTTCAGGCCTGTGATTCTTTTAGTGAGGTATTTCTGTGGCCTTTCCTGCTCTTGCAGATGTCTTGTGAGGTGCATACCAAATGGGGCTTTATACTCTATAATCGGTTTAATGAGGGATGAGTACATTGGGACAATGACCTCCTTTTTTCTGGATGAAAAGCCCTTAGTGATGAGGTGTGCCACATAGAAGGATTTCCTGACTGTTGTGGCAATGTGGTTATCGAAAGTGAGACCACTGTCCACCTGTGTCCCTAGGTCTCTCATCACACTTTCGATGTTTAGTGTCCTGCCACCTATGTGGTAATTCATGGGTACATGTTTTTTTTTCCAAAGGGGATAACTATACATTTCTTGGCATTAAGCTTGAGCCCATGGCTCTGGCACTAGGCATCTGTTCTGTAAGGCCCTTTTGTAGAATATCCACATAATTTGGGGATTCAGTAATGGCTCCCAGTTTGCAGTCATCTGCAAACTTTGTTAGCCAGAGTCCCTTAGTGTTGGCCTGTACTTCAGAGAAGTAGATACCAAACAAGAGTGGTCCCAGGGCTGAACCCTGAGGTACTCCACTTGTCACTTGTCTGGAGCTGGATTTGGAGTCGGCTACTTTTACAGTCTGGGTTCTGTCAGTAAGCCAGTTGGCAACCCATCGAGTGACATAGGGATTTACACCCAGCTTAGTAAGTTTATCTATGATTCCAGAGTGGGGGATGGTGTCTAAGGCCTTGGCGAGGTCCAGATAGGCTGTGTGGACCACCTTACCCTCGTCCACAGCACTGGAGACTGATTCAAAGAAGTCAATCAGATTCAGGAGACAAGATCGTCCCTTCACAAACCCAAACTGGGTGGGGTCTAGTGTTTGAAGGTTGCCAATGTCTTTGTTTATAAGTTCCATGATAATGCGTTCCATGCCCTTGCAGATCAGGCTTGTCAGACTGATGGGACGGTAGTTCCCGGGATCCAAGGCGGATCCTCCCTTATGAAGCGGGATAACTGTAGCTGTGCACCACTCAGTGTTTAAGTTTCTGGTGTTAGAAGTTATACAGGAGGGTGTCAGAAGGGGTGATGTTGTTAATGCTATGCAAAAAGCAGAATTAAGATGGATTTTTAGGCTAAGAGCACACCAGGGTTTAGGTCTCAATGACCATATTGCTATACAACCTGCTTTGAATGCAAGGTCATTAAGGAAATTCATTTTTATAAGTATTGTTTTTAATCCATTTGTTCTATAGGCATATGTTTATATATTTTTATATTTTTATAGATTTGTTTATATATATATATATATATATATATATATATATATATATATATTTTATATATATTTTTTTAATTTTATTTTATAGAGTTATATTTAATTAGTTATGCTACTATTTAATATGACTAAGTGCTTCTATTATATGTTGCTTAGTAACCATGAATGCAATCATTCTGATTGGTTGAGTAGATTGCTGATTGTATTATTTAAATCATGAAGTTCTCTGTAGAATTGTGATCTGCAGAAGCAAGCAGACTTTGCGAAAGCGCTTAATGTTAAGTTGTCAATCTTGCCTTCATTCTTGCTGGATGGGTTCGGAGCCGAACCTCGGCTCCGACTCGGCCAATACTAAAGCTCGAGAGCTAATTCCACCGGCTCGAGGCTCCCCTATATCCCACAATGCTAGGCAGTAACTACTCAGATCTTGTTTGCCGCTTAGCTGATGAGGTGCTTCTTCTACCGGCTCTGGCAGGTTAGTAAGTTTTCTATTAGAAACTTCTATTTCAACCCCTAATTTTTTTCCTTTTACCATAGTTTTATTTATAGTATTTCAGTAATTTAAATCGGGTCCCCCTCTAGTGTCTGAAATCCCTTTTTATTCCCTTTTTAACTTTTAGGCCTTTGGCCCTCTCCCTCTCCTTCCCCTAGTCTTTCAGTGTGACTGAATTTTTATTTTTTGCTTAAGGGTGTGTTTGTGTGTTGTGCTTGTGTTTTTACACTAAGTTAGGATGTCTAAAGACTCCAAGGTCTCAGGCTTCAAGAAGTGTGATTCGTGCTGTCAGAAAATGTCTCTGACAGATGGTCACACTTCTTGTGTATATTGCCTGGGACCTTTGCACCTGCAGGACTCATGTGCTGTATGCCATGCATTCAGCCCTCAAGTCCTGCAGGAACGCAAAAATAAATTGATTTTACATGGCTTGTTAAAGCCTGAAGGCCCCCTGACTCAGTCTGTGTCGGGGAAGCCTTCTAAGACTTCCAGACCGTCGGCTCCAGTTTCTGAGCCGTCCCCTGGAAGCATTAGATCGGCTTCGACATCGGCTCTGGCTGGAGCCGATGTTTCCAAATCTCATAATATCACCTCGGCTCCGGCTGGAGCCGAGGTTGACAAGACTCAGTCAGCTCCGATAGGCTTATCAGAGCCACCTGCTAAGAAGAGGTCTAGGTCCCCTTCCATCGGCTCCATCCATTCGGTGCCGGGATATCCTCTTCTATCAAAACGGAGCCATAGGTCTCACTCCTCTCGGTCCTCCAGGCTGTCCGACCATGATTTACAAAGGGTGGTGAGTAGACTTCTCAAGTCCGAGGCACTGGCCCAAATGCTGCATAGCCCTACTCAACAGTCAGCGGCTATTTCCATCCCTGATTTTATTCCTCCTCTGACTCCTTTGAGTTCGGAGCCGGGGCTCATCGGAGCCATGGCTGTTGGTGCTTCAGAGCCGATACCTTCCCTTTCGGCTCCGTCGTCTGCTCCGATTTCCTCATTGAAGGGATCTCGGCGCCGGGCTTCCCTCATCGGCTCCGAGGGGGCGAGTGGCATCGGACCCTTGTCCGACCCCGTTCTCCCTCTCGGAGCATCGGCGCTGGTGAGTTCGGCTCCGACATCGGCCTTGGAGCCGTCCCTGTCAGTGCCGGGGGGGTCCTTGTCTCCTCGGAGTGGGGACCTCCAGTCTTGCCTGATAGGGGCACCTTCGAGGTCATGCGGAGCGTGCTAGACCCAGTGTCTACCCCACAGTCAGCTCCGTCAGCTCCTTCCTCTTCAGTGCCTGCGGTGATTTCTACCCATCCCCTTGTATCAGACCGCAGAGAGCCAGCTCCTCAGGTTTCCCCATTGGAAATTTCCTCCTCTTCCGAGGCCTCTCCTGACCCGGTAGGAGAACCCTCTCGGAAGAGACAGTGCAAGAGGAAGCACATTGACTCCCCTGAGTCTATCACCTCTGACACTGACTTGGAGGAATCTGAAGGTTCCCCTCGGTCCCCCTCTGAGGATGTCTCCTTTGCTGTCATCCTTGAAATCCTGAAACAGAGGGGGAACTGGCCCACCCTTAACCCTTCAGAGGACGAGTCAGTTTACCTTGAGGCGTTTGGCTCTCGCCCTTCCATCTCCTGGGTGTCCCCTCCCTTTGACCCCCTTATGGAAGTGGTGGCAAGGAAGGCTTGGATGGCCCCTGATTCAGTGGAACCTACCCCAAGGAGGCCGGCAAAATTTATTACTGTCCCTAATGACAAAGACTTTCTATCAAAAGGTGTCTCTGTTGATGCTATGGTGGTGGCCGCAGCCACTAAGAAGGAGTTAGACGATCCTTCGGTACCTGTCCATCCTCCTAATAAGGAATCTAGGACCATGGACAGGTACGGTAAGCGGATGTTTTCCTCAGCGACCTTCTCAATGCGGTCGCTGAACTACTTGTGTCACTTCACCCATCTCCAGAGAGATTTGCTCAAAGATATGGGTGAGGCTATACAGGATCCAACAGCTGAGGGGTTCCAAGACAAAATGAACTCCCAGTTGGCAACCCTGAATTCGATTGTTAACTCCTCCATGCGGCTTATCTCATATGCTGCTGATGGGGCGAGTAGGGCTGCAGGCACAGGTGTAGCTTTACGACGTCATGCCTGGATGCGGCTTTGCAATTTTGCTGACCCTTTCAAGGTGTCCTTCACCAATTCCCCCTTTGATGGCTCAACATTGTTTGGTCCTCAGGTGAAGGATACATTGACTAGGTGTGAGGTGGAAGGTAAGACTCTCTCTGCCGTGGGAGTCCATTTTTCTACCCCTTCTAGACCTTATCCAAAAGGTCAGAGGGGAGGAAAAATGTGGTTCCGCAAGCCTCAGGGAGTCTCATCTGACGCACAAGGTCGATTCCCCTCTAGAGGCAGAGGGGGGAATAACAATAGATGCCGCCCTAGAGGCAGAGGAGGTCCGCAAAACCAGGGTAGCAGAAAAACTTTCTCTGATAAACCCTTTCAGCATCCCTGAGGAGCTGCCCAGCTGTCCACCTTCGGAGGCAGTCGGGGGAAGATTATCACTGTACCCAAAAGCCTGGCTTTCCCTCACCCAAGACAAATGGGTACAGTCAGTCATATCCGAGGGTTACAAAATTCCCTTTATTCACACCCCTTCCCAACCCAAAGGATCCCTTCCAGACGTTCCACACAGTCTAAGGGAACAAGCAGCACTAGAAATATCAAAGCTGCTATCACAAAGAGCTATCCAATCAGTCCCAGCAGACCAGCAAGGATCCAGAATCTACTCCAAATTCTTTTTGGTACCAAAAAAAACAGGGGACTGGAGACCTATACTGGATCTCAGCAAGTTAAACAATTATATCAAAAAACAAAATTCTGGATGGTCACGCTACAGTCCATTCTACCCTTCTTGGATCAGGACAATTGGATGTGCTCAATAGACCTTCAGGATGCGTACTACCATATCAAAATGCACAGATGCTCCAGGAGGTTTCTCCACTTCAGGCTGGGAGCCAGTCACTACCAGTTCAGAGCCCTGCCCTTTGGTCTCACTACAGCCCCCCGAGTGTTTAACAAATGCATGGCAGTGGTTGCGGCTCACTTGAGACATCAAGGATTCCAGGTGTTTCCATATTTAGATGACTGGCTCCTTACTGCCACCACCAGACATCAACTGCTTCTAGCCAGAGACTTCACCATCCAAACTTGCCAAGCTCTAGGCATTTCAATAAATTTCGAAAAATCTGCCTTGTCGCCTTGTCAATCTATTACCTTTATAGGCGCCACCTTAGACACACTCAATTTTTCCGCCAGACTTACAGAGCAAAGAGTGTTAGATATCCGCAAACAAGTTTACCTTCTACTACAATGCAACAAGGTCAAAGCCAGGGTAGTCTTGAAGGTATTAGGACTCATGGCAGCTACTATCACCCTTCTCCCCTTAGCTCGTTCCCACATGAGGATCCTCCAATGGATGCTGTTTACTCAATGGTCCTTCCAACAGCTCCTGATGTCTCACATCATATTAATAACTCAATCATGCAAGAATCACCTGTCTTGGTGGATCACATCACCTCAAGTTCTCCAAGGCAGACCTTTCGTCCCCCCCCCCAGTCACCACGGTGACAATGGACGCCTCCCTGATCGGGTGGGGGGGGCATTATCAGGGCAGGACAGTCCAGGGCACGTGGCAACCTTTCGAGTGCCACTTGCACATAAATGTCTTAGAGATGAGAGCAGTGTTTTTAGCGTTGCAAACCCTTCAGGACTCTCTTCCCATGGGGACTATTGCAATTCAGATGGACAACATGTCCGTAGTGTGGTACATCAACAAACAGGGTGGAACCAGATCCTACCCCTTATGTCGAGAGGCACTCAGACTTTGGCAGTGGGTGATTTCTTCTCAGCGTTTTCTGATAGCAACGCACATTCCCGGGAAGTCCAACGTGATTGCGGACAAGTTGAGCAGGGCCATTCTGATGCCCCACGAGTGGTCTCTGAAGAAATCAGTGCTGGAAGAAGTCTTCCAAAGATGGGGCCAGCCTTGCTGCGATCTTTTTGCTACTCCCCAAAACAGCAAGTGTCACGACTTCTTCACTCTCTTCCCGTTACCAGGCCATCCCACCAGAGACGCTCTAGTCCACGATTGGCCCCGGGGACTTCTGTATGCTTTTCCCCCTTTTGCACTGATATCTCAATTAATTCAGAAAGCTATCGCCTTGAGAGTTACAATGATCCTCATTGCCCCTTACTGGCCTCGACAGATATGGTTTCCGTTCCTCCATCATTATGCATTGGAGCAGCCTTGGCATCTGGACCCGGTGCCAGATCTGTTGACCCACCAGTCGGGCCAGCTGCACCACTCCCTTCATTCTCTCAACCTCACAGCATGGTTTCTCCAATTCCTACCCTAGCCAGGCTTCCCTTAATCTCTCATTCGGTCCGGAACATCCTGATAGCCTCTCACAAATCTTCTACCAGGAAGATTTATAATAGTAAATGGAAACGTTTTTCCTTCTGGGCAGCATCAAAGAATATAGACCCCTTCACTGCACCTATCCAGTCTATCCTAGACTTTCTACCAGAGCTCTTCCATTTAGGCTCTTCTTCATCTACCATTAGAGTACAACTAGCTGCTATATCTAATTTTCATGTAGGTGTTTCAGACTCCAATATCATGTCCCATAAGCTCTGCAAAGCCTTTTTAAGAGGTATTTTTCTGCTCAAGCCCCCAATCAAAGATCCCCCACCTCAATGGGGCTTGAATTTGGTTCTGGCATCCTTGATCCTCCCCCCCTTCGAACCAGTGGCTTCATGCCCTCTTAAGCTGCTCTCATGGAAAACACTTTTTCTAGTAGCCATAACTTCAGCTAGAAGGGTATCTGAACTTCATGCTCTGTGCAGTCGTCCTCCTTACTTAGTTTTCCACAAAGATAGGGTGTCCCTCCGGACTAATCCGTCCTTCCTACCTAAAGTTTCCTCTGAGACAAATCTGAACCAAACGATTGATCTCCCAGTATTTTTCTCTGACTATTCCAACAGGTCGGAACAAAAGTTACATTTTCTAGATGTTCACCGCCAACTTAGATATTATTTAGACAGGACTAAACAGTTCAGGAAATCTGATCAACTTTTCCTGTCTTATGCGGAAGGGAAATTGGGCCTTCCAGTTACTAAGGTGTCCCTTTCAAGATGGCTTACCTCTATAATTACCTTCATCTATGAAATCAGACATCAAAAACTGCCTTCAAGACCTAGAGCTCATTCAACTAGGGCATTAGCTACATCCGTAGCTTTTCAGGACAGGCTGCCTATAGATTCCATTTGTGCAGCAGCCACTTGGGCTTCTCCTCATACCTTCATTTTACATTACAAATTGGATATGGCCTCCAGAAACCGTGCCAGCTTTGGTTCCACTGTTCTCAAGAGTCTGTTCCGATAGGCCACCTGGAATAAGGTGCTAGGGACGCGGTCCCATCCAGCAAGAATGAAGGCGAGATTGACAACTTAACATTAAGAAGTTATGTACCTACCATAACGTTCCATGTTAGTTGTCTTCTTCTTTCTTGCGTCCCACCCTCCTTCCCCCTAGCCTGGACAGACCGATAGGAAATTTTGGGATCTTCCTTTGGAGTTTCCTTCCCACATGTTCTACCACCTCTATTCCCCCTTTTATGTTTGTGTAGCTTACATTCAGGTTTATATAGAGGTGAGTTCTTTTTTCTCCATACTATGGAGACCAGAACTGCTTGGTTTAGCTATCAAACGAGATCTGAGTAGTTACCGCCTAGCATTGTGGGATATAGGGGAGCCTCGAGCCGGTGGAATTAGCTCTCGAGCTTTAGTATTGGCTGAGTCAGAGCCGAAGTTCGGCTCCGAACCCATCCAGCAAGAAAGAAGGCGAGAAGAAGACAACTAACATGGAACGTTATGGTAGGTACATAACTTCTTATTATTGTTGTTTATGTGGAGTTCAAATTAAAAAGCTTAAGGAGATTTGCTGTGGTCTGCTCAGTACATTTTTTTCTCTGGTTGCTAAAATTAAAAATTGTTCAGCAGATACCGGTCATCAAATGTTACTTCTAAGAAAGCCATCCTTTTTTAGTATCTATATTAGTAGCATTGCAGAACACTTAGGAGGAAAAGTTAGCAATAATAAAGATCACTGGTCAATACGTAAGTTTGGGTCTAGATTACAGCTGATGCATTCTGTCTAATAAAGAGTGAATACCATGAAACACCTCTATTCTTCATTAAACTGTTGCATTCTTACAGTGTTAAAGTCAAGTTGAATGTCAGTTGTTAGAAAAAAAGATTTTTTATTGAAAGTTCTGAAGGGAGTGTGTGTGTGTGTGTGTGTGTGTGTGTGTGTGTGTGTGTGTGTGTGTGTGTGTGTGTGTGTCTCTTTCCTTGCAGCAGGTATGCAATCTGATAGTGTTTACTGCTGCTTAGTAAATCCACTGTCAATTAGTGTCTCCTAAAGGAGAAAGATTTTGTAAAGACAAAAGCAAAGTAAAGAAGAAATGGCAATGTAGTGGAAATTGACTTACATTCAAATGAATTATTCTTAACAATGCAACTGCAATGATGTCATTAAAAAAGTCTACACAGAGCAAAATAAAATATCAGCATGTTATTCACATTGTATCACTTCTAAAAGTTGGTTATGTCAGGGCATGGCAAAATACAAAATACATTGTCTCATTACACACCCACTCCACTTGCAAAGGTGGAAAGACAGTGGCTGAGTGTAAATTTCTTGCTCTGGCTGTAAATAACAAACTTCAGGAAGCTGCTTACCGAATGGTTCAAAGCTGCAAGCTACAGAACTTATCAGGGAGCAGGAATTACCGCAATCATCTGTCAGGCATGGTTTGGTGGAAATGGAGCCATTTTGGATGCATTGGTAGTTTATGTGGATGTTGTTTCCTCTTCAGTCTCCTGATTAGGTAGACTGGTGGTTATGCTTGCATGCAGTAGCAAAGTCCCCTCTTGAGAGCACCTGTTTGTATAGCATTAGAATTAAGCATGTCTACACCTTTTCCTTATCCTCCTGCTTTGCTTGGATGTTATTTGGGATACTTTACCTGCACCTTAGTGTTTATGGATACCAGGCTTGCTTTTAAGCCATGTATTTCTAAATTATAGTCAAACAATCCACCTATGTTCTTCTAACAAGGTCAGAAAAAGACTGAAACATGCATGTCCACAGCTAGTGAGGTTTGGCTTTATTGGCCTGAATGTACCCATAAAGACTTAAAAGGAAAAAGTCATGGGCATTCTGAAGCCATGGAGCTGAAACACTGGTATATCTTTATGGGGTCATTTGCATATATCCCATGCGCCTCTACTTCAGGAGGTCTAAGGTATTATACAGTGATGACTATAGCTTGGCTAAGTCTTTTCTTAAAGTTTTTACTGATTGGTTTGTCTGTGTACCATTTTTACCTTCGGCTTGGATTTAATACAAATATTCTTACCTCAGAGTCAGTATTAGAAAGAATCAGTGCAATCTGTGATGCAGTGAAGGATCACCAATCCAAGACTTTGCTTAAAGGAACACAACACTTCAAGTTTTAATTGTATGTTACATAACAAAATGATAGTGTTCCCACTGTATGCATTTAGGCAATGACTTGTAAATCCATTGTAGCATTATCACATATCCTTGCAATGGTAGGTGGTTGGAAGACTGTTGGAAATGGATGACTCATTACATGATAAAAAGGAGTGACCCACCTGGTTTCTGTTCTACAAGGGAGATGGATGTCATCCAGGGACACTTTTTGTTCATGGTGAAGTGAGTCTCTTTGACATAAATGCAAAACCAGTGATCACTGAAGAAAGGGCACCTGTTTTGCTGGTAATAGCAGAGTTATTGCTTAGAGATCCATTGGTTAGGGCCTGAATATCATTCAGCATACAGGAATGGTGCACTTAGGAAGCTGCAGGGACTGCAGCTGGCTTGAAGAACACTGCACAATAGGGACTGCAGGTACCATTTTTCCAAGCTAGCCTGACTGAAGCATGATGATTTTCTGTCATATGTTGCAGTTCATCAGATTATACACACAGGTCATCTTGAAAAGTGCTGTTACATGGTTATGCTGAGAGGAATGGGGAATAAACACGTCTCTGGGGTCTGTTGTCTATATATTGATAGATGAACATGCTTAAATAATGCCAGAATCAATGCTATCTTAGAAACTGTTGTGCCTTAAAGAGTGTTTTGGTCAACTGCTCATATTACAGAATGAGCAATGCAGTGCCTTACACAGTTACCGAATGTCTATAATTAGTCATCATAACTAGATACTGAAATATAAATTACAGACACACTTAAGATGTTGGCTGGGATTATTAAGCCATGCTTCCCCAATACTGGGCTACCATACCACTTAACTATCTCTAATTTCACTAAACATACCAGATTTCGCCTCATATTATTGCCCTGTCCCTCATAACATTTTTGATTTTCTGCTACTCTGCTGAGGATTACAGTTTGCCAATAATGCTAGATATTAGAGTTTTATAGTTCTTACTGTTCAGAAAATGCATGTTACTGTAAAGCTTGTCGTTATATTAACTTTTTAAATGAATTAGAGTAATAGTTTAAAATTACCCTTGATTCTGGGCCTTTGCCCAGAAATCTTCAGTAAAGAAGTTGAGAGGTATGCAGGGTATGTCCATCTCACTGTGACCACCATTTTCTGCACTACATAATTCTAGCACATCACCCTTATAATTGTGAACTCCATGCCCACCAAGTACAGGTGTTTACTCCTAGTCATCTTAATGTAGATGCAGCTGATTAAACCTACAGGTGTTAGCAGCTATAAGGGTTTTTTCCAAAGGACACTTGAAGTGGGTCTCCAATTTCAAATTCCTGGCAGACATAGTTAGCATGGGTATATGTAAAGCATGGTGTGTGATGTGTCTTTAAGAAGCATAGCAAGTGATGAATGTGCATGTTTAAATAGCAGGCACGTGTTGTACGTAGTGCCATTTTGAAACTGCAGCCAGAGAGTAAGCATGTGAGAATGAATGTAGTTAGTTTGTATGTAAGTTACCTAAGTTGAAGTTAATAGCTATAATCATAATGTGTTTGTATATAATAACGCTGCTTGAACAGAACCCAAGAAGACTCATCTATTATATCGAGACAAGATGAGCGACATTATCTATGGCCCTTTTATCTCTGAACAAGGTGGAAGTAATGTGTTCTGTGCCTCAAACCTTTAGTGATGGCTGGGTTTGGTCAGCTGCACATAAATGTAGCCTATATATGTCCTAACTCAGCTCATGTATATTTTTATAATGAGGGTTGTTATGTATGGATATATATATATATATATATATATATATATATATATATATATATATATATATATAAAATCAAAGATCATGCACAGAGCACAGAAAAATTGCAGAACTAAAACATCAATGATTACACAGTATATGAGCGATAAATACCAAAAGTCAAAAACAAGTGAATGAACAGATAACACAAGAAGAGACAAGGTACACATATAGCACCACTGTGTTGTTTTTTGTAATGTGAATGAAAATGAATAAGAAATGCTATCCTGGAACACTGTAGGCAAATCTTCAAGAGTGTAAACATATTTTAGGATGAAAGGAAAGTAATATGCAGATAATTAAAAAACAATATGCTAGGTACAGAAACTTAAGCAGTAAACAATAATATTCAATTACTTTATTGTGCATATGGACAATATGTCAATGGGATGTTATAATTTGCTGCAAGAACTTGCAAACCTCTGAGTTAGTTATATTTATAATAAGGGTGCAGGGGGGTCTCCCCAGATGAGGAAGAATGGGGCAACCTCTTCACTCACAGAAAAAAATGGCCAGTTTATTTATTTATTTTGCATTTGTTGACAGGAGACATCCAGCTGGGCACAGCTGATGTCAGTTTTTCTCTTTCTTGTAGGAAGAAAAGTGCCAGCTGCAACTAGGCAACCTCAATTGGAGACTGAAAGGTAAGGATCCCTCAGCTATGCATAATGCTTCACTAGGTAGCAATTTTAGGTGTGATGGAACAGATGGATAGTGACCACATGCATGGGAGACTGGAAGAGCAGTGCGCCATGCATCCTTTACCTTTACCCTTCTAGGATAGGGCTGGTATCACCATTTTAAGTTCAGTTTTCACTTAATAAAAACTTCCTTCTGAAGTCCACAGTATGATATACAATGTTCTCACCATCTCAGGATATGTGACCTCATAAGAGGTTGTGCCAATAAAGATATCTTCTTTGCTGAGGGAGGGCCCACCTACAGAGATGGTTACAGTAGGATTTCATGGCTTCCACTTGAAAACCCTCCTACTGAGATCACCCAGGTAGACACATTGTCACATAAACATATACAGGGACAGAGACACAGGTGGACAGGGAGACAGACACACATGCACAGAGTCATTCAACTCCATTCATACCCCTGCAGACACACAGACACATGCTGCATACACGCGCGCGCGTGCACACACACACACACACACACACACACACACACACACACACACACACACACACACACACACACACACACACACAAAATCCCACAACTACAGCATCATTTTCCTACCATGTGGCTTCTCTCACTGATATGAAAGGGTGACTGGACTTTTATGTTGAAGTATAAGAGGCAGGGGTCACTGGTGGAGGTAAGTTAAATAAATATGCAGGCTGCACTGCAGTGCTCCTGCAGCAAACTTAAAAAGTAAGTGGTTTCTGTAAAAGATTAAGCTGAGAACAAAGACAAAACAATCCACAGTAAAAAAAGCATATGACTGGCTCAGGAAGCACTTTGAAGAATGAGAACTAAAGACTGAGTATTAAATCATATATTTATTAAACAAAAAACATAAAACAAGTGAAACTGCATCACAAAATATTAACACAAAAGTTTTCACACAAAAATAGTGCTGCTTCCTCTAGAGTGTATATGTTTGAATGCTCCAGCAATCTTTATTTCAAGTTCTTCACAGTGTTTCCTCATCCAGGTATCTGTTTTGCTACATGCTGTTGAAAATTCTCTTAACGTCATGTGAGGAGACCTATTGTACCTCCCAAAACTTGATTATTAATTATTTGCATTTCTTTACCAGTAAAGACTGTCTGTCCAGTGGAGGGTTGGGAAGACATGCTTTGTATTACAGGTTTAGCACTTATGTACAAACATAGTTATATATGTACATATAATGAAGCACATGTGGAAATTTCTTTGTAAGAAAGGCAATATATCCGTTTTGAAAGCAAACATGATAGCAGGAGCATTCCAGTGCCTTTGCATTGTTGCATTGTTACTGTTTTTTGCCTGTTCTTGTGTCTGCCCCAGTTTCCACTGATAACATTAAGTACTGCTCTCTGTTTGTACATTAATTATATATATCTATATATATATATATATCTATATATATATATATATATATATATATATATATATATATTTTCCTGCCTCCGCTGTAAAGTTTCTAAAATTTTAACCCTGTAGTTTAGAGTTAAAGGAACAACAGAACTGTGACTTGATACAGGTTCTGAAGTCACAGAGGTCTACTATTGAATGTATTTTTGGATCTCTCTTTCTCTAGCTAATCTGCTATAACCAGCACAGAGCTGCACCCAGCCAGGGTCTTTAATTCGAGACTCTTGAGAAACATGAGAAGTCTTGAACAGTGAGAAATAAGTTTTTCATCAACCCAATACCATTTTCCTAGATGATATAAACTATCCAACTATAGATTAGGAAACATTCACCACCAATAGTGCACAAGCACAGAGATTCCTAAACTTTGTCATTACAAATGCCCTGGAACAATTAGTCAGAGTACTCACTAGGGGGAACAATATCTAGGATCTTGTGCTTACTAATATGGAGGCATCTCACACCATCCCTTGCATATCTTCGTCACTTGTTAGGTCTGACCAGAAAGCTGTCTCTTTTGAAATAAAGTTGAAACTGGAGACCTCTTCCACCCAAGGTACCTCTAGAAATTTCTCTAAGACAATCTGCTTATTTCTAAACGATATACTGTCAAGCTTCAAATCCCCAGCAAACCTAATTAAAATCCTTTGAATATGCAGAAATATATACACCATCACAACATATCAGCATGGAAACAGCTGTACCCTATAGTTACAAGCAAGGGGCTAACCCCAGAAACAACCTAGCCTTGGTGGAAGCATAATATTAACAAGCCTTACAATAAAAGGAAGAGAATTTTAACCATAAGTTAAGAAGAGTAATTCCCAGAATGACACTGCCCTCATCTCTGAAATAACTCAGTAGTTTAATAAAATCCATCAATGCCAAGTTTGAGGCTAAAATAGTCCCCTAAGCCAAAGACAATCAGAAGGCTCTTTTAGTTATGTTTTTAATGTCATTAGGACCATACAGCAATACGCTGAGCTGAGTGTGAATGATATTATCTACACGGATGTAGTGGGTATCACATGTAGGAAACTGAGTAAGAAAATTTTCAAGTTTGATGTAACTGAGTTTTCTTTTAGCTCTTGCCTTTGTTGGCTGGTCTACTATCAGCTGTCTTCCATCCATTGACGCTACTATGATTTCTTTACCAATTTTTTTTTTATTATCTGTATTCATAGTCATCTAAAATGGATCTAGTATTGTAGATGGCACTCATTCTTGCTATTGCACTAACTGCTCTTATAATAATATAACCTGTTGTAACTATGTTTAATAGATCACTCCTCTGTGGTATCTTTTTCACACTTCAGAAATAGGCTTGACTTGCTTCTTGATCATAGGTTAAGCAGACAGTGAGCAGGCACATAAACTCTGTTAAAGAACGGAGAAGCTGTTTGCTGCCTGAGCTTCCATTCACTAGCTAGCCTTGCCAGGACACCACTTAAATCTGTGTTGGTTGTGGTATGAGCTGAAGCTCTTCTGCCATAGTTAAACTAAATATTCATTGAGCATCTTAAAGAAACATAATATTTAAGTTCAAGCCTGGGATTATGTAAGCGCCTAAACCTAGGCACATTACACATAACATAAATAATAACAGTAATACCAAGACACAAACACAGAGGATAAAACTCATTAAAACAAAACAAAGAAATGCCTGTGCCAGTGGCATAGGGAGATACAGCCCCACATTTGACTACTGGCTCAGGTACTTTACAGTGTAGGCAGGAAGAGAGGATAACAGATCCCATGGAGGGGGAAGGGTTGGTTCCCACTCAGCTTGTTTCACTATAATGACATGACCTTGACTGAAGAACCGAAGTCTCTCATGAAGCAAGGAGCCAGTGCCAGTAAAGATGTCGATAAGGCCACCCAAGCCAGTGAAGATAGCCCTTGATGGCATGTGGAGGAGAACTAACATGCCTGCATGTATGTATGTATGCATGGCTAACCGAGCAAAGTTGGCCCCTTTGGTGATGCAAGTGTTTATATTACCTCTGGGATGAAGTTAGGTCAAAAAATGTAAAATGTTACCACTGACAGGATGCTAGCAAGAGCATAAAGCACCCGCATGATTACCTGAAAATCAGTCTCCTACAGACAGTGTATATTTTTGCTCAAGGGGAGGCTTGAAGGTCAGCAGTCACAAAGGCAAAAATGAAAACAAAAATAAGATAAAGAAAAATAACTTAGAAATAATAACACTAATAACAGCTAAAACAGCAAGAAAACCATTTAAAGTAGAAAAAACACAAAGACAGATGTGCAAAAAAGATAAATCAGTGCCTATTTGCCATATGCCAGCTCAAAGAAATAGGTTTTAATGGACCATTGAAAACCATTATAGCAGGGACCACTTCAGCAAGATATACAAGTCTGTTTTAAATGTGGTTCTTTGTAAGCAAAAGAATGAAATCTATGGGATTGCCAGCTACATAGCATTGCAGCTTGTCCACAGAAAAGGAAGACAGGACTACACCAGGAGGTCTACAGATAGGGTAAACTGCTTAATAAGGGTGACATTCCTAAGGAGGAAACTTGCAGACTTGATGACAAATCACACTTGGCCATTGTTATGCACCTCTGACACAAAATTCTAGTCTGGAGACAAGAATTGTGCATATGACTCTTACAAAATCTAGTCTGGAGGCAGGAATTGTACATAAATTGTTGTTGTCTTTCGGCTTTTCCTGGTTAGGGGTTGCCACAGCAAAACTCCGGTCCGCTAATGATTGGCAGTAGATTTTCATGAACGCTGAGGTGCCAGCTAGACGTTCAACCTTCAACGAAGGCACGCCCGTTTATGCATGTCTTTATTGTGCATATAACTCTTACAAAGTAGCAAAAGTAGGTATGGCAACTGTCTTGATGGTACTGAGCTTCAACAAGTTACAGATCATCTGGTGACAGTTGCACCTGAAATCTGCTCATAGCTTGCTTGAGGAACACATGGACTATGGAAAGAAAGATACAGCTATGTGCTGTCAATATTACAATAATACTGTAAACCTCTTCCGTGGATAATGTCTCACAGAGAATGCACATACATGGTGATCAACAAAAAGCCCACAATGGAATTAGTCTGCTAAAGGAATGTGAGCATGGAGAAATAGTCTTGGAGATAGATTTCTTAATGGCCATGGTGCTGATGCTGCTCTAATTAAAATAATGTTCTTCAGGGAAAAAAAGAAGAATTTACAATTAAACTGCTTCTTACATTTTCTAAGGTTTCTAACCAAGTAAATCACTTTTCTCAACATTAAAAGAAAATACCACACTAATATCATCTGTTGGTATTCTGTACCATAATTTGCAATACTCCAGAATGCTCACAATGTGGATTCCCATGCTAATGTGATTTTGCTTTCCAATTTTAGTCATCCTGGTCCCACAATGCAGTTTTGTCCCCGTATCTCTAATATCCCATATAAGCTATTAAAGGCTTTTAAAAAAAAGTAAAACAGTATCTAGCATCTAAATGGTCACATAACTGCATTTATGAAAAACACCTTAATTGTTTTACTTCATTATACATTACACACATCCCTTCATCCCTCCACCCTTTTTATCATAACCATGTGAAATTCTTCTTAAAATAACATCACAAGCTCACATCTTATTATACAAGGACCCCCCCATTAAATATTCAAAAATGTGCACACTGATTGGTCAGCGTGCACGTTGTAAATCAGAGTTATAGTAACGGAAAAAGGTCCTGTCGCCCGGACTTTTTCCATTACTATAACTCTTTTTTTTACAGCAACGGAGAATGCAAGATCTCCGTTGCTTCACACTGTCTCACTATGTTAAATGAGTTTAACATAGCCAACTGTCTCGCTATGTTAAATGAGTTTAACATAGCCAGACAGCTTTAAAAAAGCAACAGATATTCTCCGTTGCTTTTTAGAAAACTGTCTCGCTATGTTAAATGGTTTTAACATAGCGAGACAGCTTTACAAAACCAACGGATATTCTCCGTTGCTTTTTTTAAAGCTGTCTCACTATGTTAAACTCATTTAACATAGCAAAACAGTTTTTAAAAAGAAACGGAGATCTTGCTTTCTCCGTTGCTTTTGCCCACAGCTCTGATGTACTGCGTAGGTATGCGCAGTACATCAAAACTGCCGCAGAATACCAGACAGTTGCAGAAGGGCAGCAAGGAGGCATTATACAATGCCATTATTTAAGAAAAGTAATTATTTTTTTTCTTAAATAATGTCATTGTATAATAACAATAACCCACTTCTGGGTGTGGGTAATGCTGGATTTAGCCACGGTTGGCTTTGTTTGGCCACTCAGGCTTCGCCCTCGTGACCAAACCACACCAACCGTGGGTAAATCCAGCATTACCCACACCTAGGCGTGGGTTATTGCTATAATAACTCATCACTTATATACCTCCATACAATCCATACTGCACTAAACAGTTTTCACTGTCACAATCTTACATGTTTTCACATGCACTAAAATGTAATATTCTCATAAGCACTTCTTTAAAACAGCCATGTTATTCTGTCATATGAAACTTTTCCAAAACATTGAACTCTCTTCACTATATTAATACAGGCTCAGCTGCTTTCACTACTTGACATATTGTTTCATTCTGATGTTTATACTTAATCTGCCCTTTAACATATAACGTTTTAAACAGCAATCTTCAGGGAAATGTATGTTTCCCAAATATTTTTGAACCTTCCTTTTATTGTTTTTCCTTCTCTTTCACTTAATCATTTCCAATATTTGATATAATACTGTTCATCATTATATTTTGTATTATTTCTTCTTTGTTGTAATTCTCTGTCCCTGTTTCTATTTTTCACAATCTGATTGTACTCTCTCATATTTATCAGTCTAACCTACACTACACTTTTTTAATGAGTTTTCACCTCAGGGCAGACAGCCTCATATTTTTCCATAACACATTCTCCACTATGTCTTTTTTCTGATATCTTAACTAATACTCATTGTAACTAGAAACAAGCCATATATTCCAACTGGTTTGTTAAATCTAATCCCATGATTTTGCTTACAGTAAAATAATTCCCTTGTAATATGGTTTTACACCAACCACAATGGCCCAAAACTATTTTTTCCTTTTGTATTTGGAAATGCATGCTATTCATATAACCTAGCTTACCCATACCATAAGAATGTATTAAACACGTCTTTCTCATATGATATTTGAAAAGCCTTCATCATACTGTTGTATCTTTTAATTTATTTATCACATCTCTCTACTTTTCAGCTATTACTTGTTTTCTGAATTTAGCCACAAAAAACACTCACCTCCCGCAATGGAAAATACACTCATCATACTTTCACTTTAACTCCAAAACCTTTACTTTCTTTTTTTATTTAAAATTAATCCAAACATCTCTAACTTCTTTTCTACCCACACCAGCACCTCCATCCTCCTCAGCGTACTTGTTGTTACTAATAGTTATGACATTATAGGGTGTGGTGACAGATATGAAGAAAAGAAGGGACCCTTTTAAGTTGACAGTTCTCTATGCAATTATAAATACAGCTGGAAAGGCAAAGTTATATGAAGAACATAAAACTCATTTAATGGATAAACTGTAATATAAGGTAAAGAGATGGCAAAAGTTGCTTAGGACACCAAGAAATGCAAAGAAATGATACAAGGGTGGTCAGCTACAACAAGGGCAAGATAAGAAATATACATGCAAGAGAAAAACTTAAGACAGAAACAGATTATTACTTATATTCATACTCTGAAAAAAGCAAAATGAAAAATCTAGCAAAGCTAGACTTTCCACTGTGTGATTCCTTAAACCTCTTGAATTAGAAGCAACATGGTATATGTGCAAATTACGCTGTAAGGACATCAGTTGTTCCAGCTAAATGGCAATTCTGAATGTCCATGACTTTTTTCTTTTAAGTCTATTTATGGACAATCTCAGGCCAATAAAGCCAAACCCCACTAGTTGTGGACAGGCATGTTTCTGCCTTCTTATGGCATCATCAGCACAGCATAAGTGGAATGTTTAGCTAACATTTGGAAACACAGGGTTGTCGTACTCAGCTGATATCAATAAACATTAGGTTGTCTGCAAAATATGTCTGCAAAATATCCCAACTAACAAGCTAAAACAATGAGTAAAAAGGTCACACAGAATACACAATTGATTAAAAAACAAAAAGAAAAATCTAGCAAGGCTAGACTTTCCACTGTGTGATTCAGTAAACCTCTTGTATTAGAGGCAACATGGGATGTATGAAAATTACCCTGTAAGGACATCAATTGTTCCAGCTAAATGGCAATTTTGAATGTCCATGACTTTTTTCTTTTAAGACTATTTATGGACAATTTCAGGCCAACCCCCTAATGTTTATGGATATTTTTGCAGACCCCCTAATGTTTATGGATATTTTAGTTTGTTAGTTGGAATATTTTGCAGACCCCCTAAAAATTATGGATAAGTTTAGTTTGTTAGTTGGGATATTTTGCAGACCCCCTAATGTTTACAGATATGTTTAGTTTGTTAGTTGGGATATTTTGCAGCCCCCCAATGTTTATGGATATCAGCTGGGTACAACTGTGTGTTTCCAAATGTTAGCCAAACATTCCATTTATGCTGTGCTGATGATGCCATAAGAAGGCAGAAACATGCATGTCCACAGCTAGTGGGGTTTGGGTTTATTGGCCTGAAATTGTCCATAAATAGACTTAAAAGAAAAGTCATGGACATTCAGAATTGACATTTAGCTGGTGTTAGATATTATGAATATAAGGCTGAAATTAATTCTGTTGTAAATATGCTGAAAGAAAAAGTTTGCTTGAATATATGTATAGAGTTTAGCAATGTGGAATGTGCATTCATACTATATGTATAACAGACAGGCTTCTCTTCACAGCATCAGAAAATGCCTAACAAAGCAATATTGGAAAGCCAGCATTACATGATTTTCTCATGTTTGCAGAACAAATATCTATTAACAGACATCCTTTTTTATAAACTCAGCAATACGTGATGTTTTTTCTATAGGAACAGCTTGTACAGATGTTTCCTTTCAGATTTCTGTTAATGGCATCCTCACATCAGCAAAAGTGCTTACAAGTAAATCACAAAAGGACAATAGAAAAGTCTAAAAACAGACATTATGTGACTTCCGACAGAAGGCCAAAAAAGATACCAAGAGGAAATAACATCTATGTGCATGACTAGTACTCTATATAGCAATTGTAGTAGTTCAGTTATGTGAGAGAAGGACTGAGAGAGGTATTTTGTATTTGTCATCATTCATATCTGTAATGAAGGAAAACTTTGTAAACATATGCTACAATCTGACAGAAATAGTACGTGTCATTTGTTATAAAATAAGTTATTTGTAACTGTGCTTATAGCTGCAAAATATATTTCTTTATCAGTGTGCAATTTGAAAGACTTGGTGCCTTAAACAGACTACAGATGGAGTCATGCAAAGCTCTGTGTCTCTGATTCAGCAGTAAACTGACTGTGTGTCTTAAGAAGACTTTGGATCCAGCACAGCATAGGAGCAGAGCACGCAAATTAAAATACATTTTCAGCTGTAACAACCGATGTCCTTACAGGCTAATTTGCATGTATCCCATGTTGCCTCTAATGCAAGAGGTTTAAGGAATCACACAGTGGAAAGTCTAGCCTTGCTAGATTTTTCTTTTTGTTTTTTAACCGGTTGTTTTTTCTGTGTGACCTTTTTACTCACTGTTTTACTCTGAAAGAAGCAGAAGGAGGTAAAGTGGCTGACTGTTGTTTCAGGCAATATAGCACTATGAAGGAAGATATGTGAAAATGGTGAAACGTTAAGAGAAAGGAGAGAACTTGACAGGTTAACAAGAATGTTCACTATCTAGGGAAATGATGCAGAAATTAGATGCATTAAGGAAAATTCAAGTATATATTTTAATGCTATGTACAGAACATTGGGTTGAATTTTAAGCCAACATATAGGATAGGGCATAATAGGATTGAAAAAACAACTCAGTTGTAAAAAGAAGGCTATAAAATAATAGAAAAGTATAATGAATCTTTTCAGGCTTGTTGGCTGTTGGTGAAGCACCCTCCAAGAGGAAAAAACACTGAGAGAAGAAGGGAGACACTTTTGAGATTTTAAGTATTTTTTCTCTGTTTATTTGCTAAGTTTTTCTGCATAGCTGCCTAGCTTGAGCATTTGCTGGCTTGTTAAACTTGATTTCTGTATTAGTAGCTGTATTTAGAGCACAACCAAAAGCTGTTTGCTGAATTTCCTGTTTGCACTTAATTTTGAATCGTTTTTTTCTTAAAACTTGCATATTTTCTGTCCTTGACCTAGCACTCTTGTGTGGGGTCATTTACTGCACTGTTATAACTTGATATTACTTGTGAACCTCTGCTATCTCTGAAAAAAACAAAAACAAAAACAAAAATCTTGCTTTTTTCCCACTTTTCTGAGAGTTAAAAAAGTTCAGTTACAGGCTTGCTGTTCCTGAACTATTTGAAAGTTTCTGTGAGGCCATTTTTGCTTGGGCTAAAGGAAAGTCTCTCTGTTGATCAGTGGCAGTGAATAACATTGAGCAGCTTCCCTGCCCCCGTAGAGGTGG
Organism: Protopterus annectens; assembly: GCF_019279795.1. NCBI lineage: Eukaryota > Metazoa > Chordata > Ceratodontiformes > Protopteridae > Protopterus > Protopterus annectens. Next base: position 1,776,338,916 of record NC_056726.1, on the reverse strand, counting down.
TTACTGACTTGAAACTGTAGTTTTATTGGCCACTAGGGGTCATTTCCAAAACTCCTTCATCTTCCTCTCTTAAAACCTAGTTGCCTCGTGGTTTGGGCATCTTTTCAGGCTTGTTGGCTGTTGGTGAAGCACCCTCCAAGAGGAAAAAAATGCTGAGAGAAGAAGGGAGCCACTTTTGAGATTTTAAGTATTTTTTCTCTGTTTATTTGCTAAGATTTTCTGCATAGCTGCCTAGCTTGAGCATTTGCTGGCTTGTTAAACTTGATTGCTGTATTAGTAGCTGTATTTAGAGCACAACCAAAAGCTGTTTGCTGAATTTCCTGTTTGCACTTAATTTTAAATCATTTTTCTTAAAACTTGCATATTTTCTGTCCTTGACCTAGCACTCTTGTGTGGGGTCATTTACTGCACTGTTATAACTTGATATTACTTGTGAACCTCTGCTATCTCTGAAAAAACAAAAACAAAAAAAATCTTGCTTTTTTCCCACTTTTCTGAGAGTTAAAAAAGTTCAGTTACAGGCTTGCTGTTCCTGAACTATTTGAAAGTTTCTGTGAGGCCATTTTGGCTTGGGCTAAAGGAAAGTTTCTCTGTTGATCAGTGGCAGTGAATAACATTGAGCAGCTTCCCTGCCCCCGTAGAGGTGGTTACTGACTTGAAACTGTAGTTTTATTGGCCACTAGGGGTCATTTCCAAAACTCCTTCATCTTCCTCTCTTAGAACCTAGTTGCCTCGTGGTTTGGGCATCTTTTCAGGCTTGTTGGCTGTTGGTGAAGCACCCTCCAAGAGGAAAAACGCTGAGAGAAGAAGGAGCCACTTTTGAGATTTTAAGTATTTTTCTCTGTTTATTTGCTAAGTTTTTCTGCATAGCTGCCTAGCTTGAGCATTTGCTGGCTTGTTAAACTTGATTTCTGTATTAGTAGCTGTATTTAGAGCACAACCAAAAGCTGTTTGCTGAATTTCCTGTTTGCACTTAATTTTAAATCATTTTTTTCTTAAAACTTGCATATTTTCTGTCCTTGACCTAGCACTCTTGTGTGGGGTCATTTACTGCACTGTTATAACTTGATATTACTTGTGAACCTCTGATATCTCTGCAAAACACAAAAACAACAAAAATCTTGCTTTTTCCCACTTTTCTGAGAGTTAAAAAAGTTCAGTTACAGGCTTGCTGTTCCTGAACTATTTGAAAGTTTCTGTGAGGCCATTTTTGCTTGGGCTAAAGGAAAGTCTCTCTGTTGATCAGTGGCAGTGAATAACATTGAACAGCTTCCCTGCCCCCCATAGAGGTGGTTACTGACTTGAAACTGTAGTTTTATTGTCCGTTTTGGGTCTATTCCTGCTTCTTTCCAGCCCCTGCTATCAAGCACGCTTTAACGTGCTTTTAGCGATTTAGCGGAGTTGCCACTAGAGCAGCATCGGGCAGTGCCGGTTAAAAAAGGTTAAACTCTTTCTGGCTCCAGAAAGTCTGTTCTTCAATTTTTCCCTTAGAACTGCTCTGTTAGGAACCTAAAAAGTTTACACCTTCACTAAAAAGTGCAGCACTTGTTCCAAATAGCTTTTTCTTCTCAAAAAGCTCAGCACTTGTCTTATAAGCATATCCCTTGTCTTATAAGCATTCTCTTTGCAGGTCAAGCACTCATATATTATACAAATCTCTCACTAGCAAAACCCCCCAGGAGTGCCCACTTCCCTGCTAAGCCCACTACTTTTCTGTCTCATACCAACTCATAAATCTTTCTAGCATGTCGAAGGGTCAGATGCTGGTGTCCTCTCCTGCCCAGTTGGTGAATCTGGGAATTCTGAGACAATGTTACAATTGCCTCATGTACACGGACAACCCTCTCCTCCTCCCACGTAACACTAACACTTGTGAGAGATGCAGCTATTTAGCCAAACTGGAGGCTGAGCTCTCTCAACTCAGGACTGGCAAGACCAGGCAGGAGGAGAAGGCAACTACACACACCACAATACCAGTCTCACATAACTCAACCACACCACTGAATCAAACACATAAAACACACTAAGACATACTCAGAGGCTCTGAGTAAAAATTTACCTAAACAGCAGAGGCCTCCAAAGCAGACACCCAAGCAACTGCAAACTCAATACACCACACAAACAACACATAAACAACAAAATCAGTGTGCAAAGCAGTCACTGCCCTTAAGGCCAAATATAACACCAAACATACTTGTCATAGGTGACTCCATAGTCAGACACACTGACGTCCCACTCACCAGGCTGAACAAGGAGAAGGTCACTGTAAGCTGCCTATCGGGTGCTAGAATCCGCCACATAACACAAGCACTCAGGTCACTCCACGGCAAGTACAAGTATGACACAGTCATTGTCCATGCTGGTGTGAACGACCTGAGACGTACCTCCCTGGACTACATGAAAAGAGACATAGAGGAGCTCTCTGATTATGTAGCCCAGGCAGGTATGACCCTGACCCTGAGCAGTATCCTTCCTTCACCAAGAATGATGCCACAATATAGTGACAAGATGATCAGCTTTAACAATTGGCTTAATTTCTGGTGTCATTCAAAGGGGATCCAGTGCCTGTCTGCCTGGGATGACATGCTCGACAAGCCACGCTGCTTCGCAAGGGACGGCTGCACCTGTCACCCCTGGGATTCCGGATATTGGCTAAGGCTCTTGCCACCCCCATAGTGCCATTTTAGGCAAGGCTCAAATTCTAAACCTACCACCCTAGAAAACAAAAACGTGAAGAAACTAAGGGTAATGCTGCTCAATGCCAGAAGTCTAAATCTCAAAATGCACGCACTCGAGGCCCTTCTCAGTATGGAGAACATCGATGTCTGTGCTGTGACTGAAACCTGGTTCAAGGCTCCTGAGAGCACCCCGGCATTATCAGGTTTCATCTCATATCATGTGTTCCAGCCCCAAAACCTGGACCACACCACAAAAGGAGGGGGTGTATCCATATTCATCAAAGATACCCACACCTCCAGGTTGGTGGCTATGCACGAAGCATCGGAAACCATCCAGGTGCAATTAACCATAGGCAAAACTGCTCTACAATTTGTAGCATGCTAAAGGCCACCCTCTCAAACTCAGGAAACCCACACAGCCTTCCTGAAGACACTGGAGGGTATAAATGTATCACCAAACACCATCATATTGGGTGACTTCAACTACCCGAATATAGACTGGGAACATTACTCAAGCCCAAACTTTCTAGCCCAAAGGTTCCTGGAGTTCATAAATTCAAATGCCATGGAACAACTAGTCACCATCCCCACAAGAGGAGAAAATATACTAGATCTCATCATCACGAACATGGAGACAAAATGCTCCACACCAGAAGTATATCCCTCATTGGTGAGATCAGATCATAAACTAATCTCACTAGAAATCCACATCCTGCCCCCACCCCAAACAAAAACGACCACAGTGAAGAACTTCTCTAAAGCAAACTTCACACTACTCAAGACAGGTGTGGTATCCTTCAAGGCCCCCGAGCCAATGGAAACCACAACCCAAGCTGCGGAAGCCCTTACAAATGCCTTCTATGAACACCTTCAGGACTGCATGGATCAGGCAATCCCAAATAAAACCAAGACTCTTTCCACCAAGGGCAAACGTCCAGTCTGGTGGACCCCAGCCATAAACAAACTTTACAATAAGAGGAGAAAGCTATTACATGATAGAGCAAAATCCCAAAAAGGGAAGGCATCTTTGATCAGCACTAGCAAGAAACTACGATCCCTCATAAAATCATCCAAGGCCAACTTTGAGAGAAAAATTGCCATAGATTCAAAATACAATCATAAGGCCTTCTTCAGCTATGAAACCCAAGAACCAAAAACCACAAAAGGAAATACCACAGGATAAGGTGCCCCAATCGATGTGAAGACGCTGTGGAGTACAACAAAGCTGCCGCTCACCAAAGGAATCCAAGGCCCATAAACGTTCCAAATGCTTTATTGAATAACACAAACAGGAAAAAACGTCGACCTAGGTTTCGTCCGTTGTACGAACTTCATCAGAACTTCTTCAGCTATGTCAGAAACCTGGGTGGAAACTCCCAGATATGCTCAGAATTAGTCCAAAATGATACAAAAATCACTGAACCCACAGACATTGCCAACATACTGGCAGACAGGTTCAGCGCAAACTTCACCCCCCTCTCCCCCCAAAAAGAGAGATAACTATCCCAACTGAGAGTAGCCTCCCAGACATCTCAAATGCGCAGGTGAAAGCTGCTCTCTCTAAAGCTAAAAACACAGCATCAATGGGACCGGATGGGGTCCCCGGCTGTGTGCTACATGAACTCAATGAAGAACTAAACCCGCACATAAGGCAGCTATTTAATCTTAGCCTCACCACAGGATATGTGCCCAAGGAGTGGCGTACAGCAACTGTGGTCCCACTCCACAAAGGCGGTGCCTCTACGGACCCTGGTAATTACCGCCCCATAAGCTTAACAAGCCTGGTCTGCAAAGCTATGGAGAGGATCATAATGGAACTCATAAACAAGGACATAGGGGACTTGCAGACCTTGGACCCAACCCAGTTTGGCTTTGTCAAGGGCAGATCTTGCCTTTTGAACTTGGTCGACTTTTTCGAAACGGTTACCAAGGCCATTGATGAGGGAAAGGCAGTCCATACAGCCTACCTTGACCTTGCAAAAGCTTTCGACACAATGCCCCACTCGGGTATTATAGAGAAACTTACCAGCTTAAATGTAAACCCATGTGTCACAAGATGGGTTGCAAACTGGCTAAAGGACAGAACCCACAGGGTTAGAGTTGCTGGAGCCATGTCAGACTCCAAGCCGGTTACAAGTGGAGTCCCACAGGGCTCAGTCCTTGGCCCCCTATTGTTCGGCATCTACTTCTCAGAAGTACAGGCAAACATAGGAGGACTATGGCTGACAAAGTTTGAGGATGACTGCAAACTGGGTGCCATAGTGGATAGTACATCAGACACAGACATCCTTCAGAGGGGTCTCACGGAAACTGATAGCTGGTGCCAGAGCCATGGCCTGAAGTTAAACGCAAAAAAGTGTTTAGTCATACCCTTCGGGAAAAACAAGGTAACCCCAAGCTACCATATAGGTGGCAACCCACTAAGCACAGAAGAGGTTATCAGGGACCTGGGGACCCAGGTTGACAGTGGCCTCTCGTTTGACGCTCACGTTGCTAAAGTGGTTCGAAAGACCTTCTACATTGCCCACTTGATCGATTCACATCCAGATCAAGTGAGGTCATTGTTCCCCTGTACTCTTCACTTATCAGACCAATGATCGAGTACAATGCCCCATTCGGGATGTATCTCACCCGACACCTGCAGCAATTGGAGAGACTCCAAAAGTTCCTCACCAAAAGGATAAAGGGACTTCAAAACCTGTCATATGCTGCCAGACTGAAGAAACTCCAACTCTATTCAGTTGCATACCGTCTGCTCAGAGGTGACCTGTGCCTGACATACAAGGCCATGACCAACCCGGAATTAATGGACATGCTCCACCTCAAAAAATCCAAATCCACCAAAACCACTAGAGTAAGAGACTTAAACCTTAGCACGGATATAAATAGGACATGCTGGACGGATAGATATATCACCCAGAGACTCCCCATGCTGTGGAATAAAATCCCGGTCCATGTGAGGCAGAGCACCTCGCTGGCTCTGTTCAAGAGAAATCTTGACCGGTGGATGGGAGATCGTAGGTTTACCCCGGGAATCATCTCTGTGTCACTACTGGACAGAGGCACAACAAACTAATGGGCACAGTATTTCTAACATAAGGGGCGGCGTAAGCCACATAACTTTGGGCTAGGCTTATAAATGCCCTAGGGCAGTTAGCCTAGTATAAACCTATGAACCTATGAACCTATGAGCTACACAAGAAGAATCATATACACTGATAATGAAAAGAAGACTGTTTGAAAAACAAGTAAAAATTGAAATACATATTTGTTAATATGGCAAATACTTTTGAGGGTGATAAAGAAAGAAATATGTCATCTGTAAAGAAAAATCATAATGGGTAGATTAGAAGATAAGAAAGGAGAAATCAGGTTCAAAACAAATTAAGATAATACAGACTAGTGACAATTAATATAAAGAAAATGTATGCAATTAAAGTAATTGAATCAGTCAGTGGAAAGTGAAAAAATTATGACAAAAATGAGAAACTGCAGAGAGAGATAACAAGGGAAGATTTAAAGTGATGTTCTAAATTGTGCTCACAAGCATGAATCACCAGGGTTAGCTACTATTAATTATGAATTTTATAGAAATATGCAGACAGCAGCAAATAAGCATTTCCTAATAGGTGATGAATTAATGGTTGAGGCAATGTATCAATATGAAAACTTATATTTTGATGTTTATGCAGAAAAAGGTCAAATAATTGAAACTAGTTGTATTATATAATGTTTGCTAGCAAATTATTTAAAAAAAATCTCTGTTTTCAGAGATACCATTGGAGTGGGTAAGTATGACATAAAGGAAGAAAAATTAAAGAAACATTAATATTTATAAAACAAGTAGTGGACAATATAATTATTGAAAAGAAAGGAGGCAAAATAGTGCTTTGTGACATAGCAAAACATTTTATATTGCATATCATGTTCTGGCATGAAAGATTTTTCGACTGTTCTGGGATAGTGAAGATTATAAGGCTGACAGAAAATGTATATAAGAATTCTTGGGAATTTTGTTTTAACTAGTTGTTGATATAAGGAAAGGACAAATGACAGACAATGTTATATGTCAGGGCTACGAAATGAATGGGACACTTTTCTCATAAGTGATTATTGAAATTAAAGAAACATATAGAATACAGGTATATAACAGATGAAAAACTGTGAAAGGTCTAAACGTACTGACAGCAATGTCTTATGTATGAACTAACAGTTATATACTGGGCTTGTTTTTTTTTTGTTTGTTTGTGTTTTTTTTTTTTTTATAAATAATGCAACAGCTTAATAAGAATTGGAGAGAGTATTAGTAAACTGCATTACGTAATTCCTTGTGGACAATGTTTAGACTCCCATTTAAAAAAGGGTAAATGTAGCAATAATGATTATACTTAAAGTGAGCTGATCACTTTTATTTATTATGTTATAGTTATTTATTTTATTTATTGACATTTATTGATATTTGTTAAGAGGGAAAATCTGACTGGGTTCAAATGTACCCATTTTTAGTGGAGGCCTGAGGAGAAAAGCTCCAAAATCAGTTAACAAAAGTTAATACAATAGTTATGGTTAAAAAACACAAGAAGATAAAACTGTCAGTATAATACAATACAGTGTGAAAATTTGGAACACTGTACAAAACTGGATATGAATTATACAGATAGAGATTTTATAACTTTATTTGACAAGTGCAAGTAACAGACCATTTTAAGTGAGTATAATCTCCTTACCATATTAAATGCCAAATTATGCATTTTTGATGCAAAAATGTGCTATTTTTTGCATTTTATGTTGTGTGTAAGGATTACCCCCCCCCCCCAATTATTTTTGGCCCTGAAAATCCCTGAAATGACAGGAAAGACTGAAATCACAATGCCTCACTACCTAAATTAATGCATGGACTACTGTATTTCCATGTTAAATGGATCAGTAGGAGCTTCTTGGTTCCTTGAAATACTAGTTATCAACTAGGTCTTGCAGATGGAACAGCTTACTTTGATAACAGATGCAATGATGTAACAGTTAAACCACAATTTACGTAATAAACAACTTTTGCAAAGAAGTGTGTTTCTTACCCATAACACTTTGCACTTGTATGTACATCATCTCCCACTATCCATAATTACAGCATTTTGTGAGTGTGGCTATAAAGAAAAACTGAGTAAACAGAGAACCTACACAGTCAAGCAACACACGACTGTGACTTTATTGCCAAATCACTTGCAACATCTTGTAACATTAATATGTGGAAAATAAGAAATCTAATTATTTGTTCTTGTCTCACTGCTTTCTTTTATAAGTGGTGTACGCTGCAAAAGAAATATTTGAAGAAAGTGCTGTATAAAAAGTAGCACTTTGGGATGAATTTTAATGTAGGCAAAAGGATAAAATAAAATTATTTAGATGCACATCAAAAATTTCTAGTAGAGAATATGCCAGATAATAGAGATAGTATAGTATCTTAATGCAATAACTGTATTGGGTAAATGGCTATGAGAAAAGTAAGTAAAGCTTGTTTTGAGAAAGCAAAGGTTATATAAAGATACAGTTGAATGGGGACACATTTTGGAAGCTGTCTTTGAGCAGTCTTGCAAATGAAGTACAAAAGACATGAAGACAAAAGTGTACATTAGAAGGCTGTGAAGCTGAAAAAAACAACTGAACATGTCTCTCTGTTTCAGAAATAATTTAAGGTTTTTAGGAAAAACACAGCTAAGAAATTTCAGACATGTTTTCAAAGAACCTAAGACAGATGCAACAATGTATTGCTCATACGTGATAAATATGAAAAAGTTGTAAAAGATCATACAATTTTGTTTTAAAAAAACAGTATACCTAGAAAAGGAAGTATATTGAAATGTTATATAACAAACAGTGTGTTCTGAATGATGTTATAAAATAGTTTATTTGTGGCAAAAAAAGCAGTAAGGTGAAAATTAGAATGCTGCATATAAACAAACATAAAATGTATGTGAATTTATAACTATTAATAAAGTACTTCTCTTGAGACTTACAGGATGGCTGCACACTGATCAACAGCTTAACTTCAGCTCTCCCAATGTGAAAACAGAAACTGAGAACAACAGCCAGTGATATTAACAGCTTGAATAAAACTCAGTTACTGACTAGTGTGCACACTATTTGGATGCCAGCAAATAAGAAATTCTGAAAACCTGAAAGAAAATCAACCAGAAAAGGTAAAGAGAAAACACTGTCTATGAAGAATCCTGCAGCTGTTGAGCAAAAGCAGTTCAAGCTCCAGCTATGGTACATGAGATGGCTTCTAGTAATTTAGAGGAAAAATAAGTCAAAGGTACCCAAAGTTGACTAAAATAAATAAAACACTGAAGGTGTATATCAACTCAAATAACAAAAGGCTGGAAAAAAAGTGGAAGAAGCTTCAAACAGCTATTCAGGTGAACTAATAAAACTGCAAAAATTACAGGCTGAAATGAAGAAAATGTTGGCTGAGTATGAGACTGCTTAAGAAGAGCAGTTTCGAAAAATGGTAGCATTAAAGATACTAAGCACAGAGAGAAATATAGAAATTTTCTGCTGTAGCCAAGAAACTGGAAGGAACAGACTGTATTAATTTTATGGAAGCACAAATAAGTAACTGGACTGGTATACTAGACTTTGTTAAATGAAAGGGCGCATTGAGTGTTTGCTCCAAACTTGGCCATGAGAAATCAGTCAATGCCTGTATTAGTAAAGGTATAATCATACCAACAAAAAGGGTTGATCCTAACAAAAATGTGGCAGATGGGCGAAGTATTAAAAAGTGGAGACGGTAGAGCGTTTGTGGAAAATATGTTTCACTCTACACCAGGCAGAAGAGAAGCAAATTTATCCCAGCAATCAGGGAAAGTTGAGAAGCAAGTGTGAGACTGAAGCTGCTATATCCAGCTGTCTTCAAATTTTTCCTGGAGGATAAAAGTAATATTTGATGCAGAACAGGCTTAGGAAGAAATAGAAATGTTTGTATAATAAGGGGTGAGCCATCAGAAAGAAGGGAAGTCTTCCTCTCATTCTTTTGAAGGTTAGGCTCATAGAGAGAATTTCCCACTGAAACCTTTTCCATTGTTCCAAAGGAAAATACTTAAGATACAGAAAAAAAAGCACAGGAGCTGACTCGGAGAATCAGGAGTACCTTGGACTTGAACCAGAGTCTGGAACTGGGAAATGGAGATGAACAGGAAAAAGGCTGGCAACACTGAAATTAGTGAATAAATATGACTATAAATTATCAATCACATTTGTGAAATATGGCTTTACAAGAAAAAGTATCAGAGATACTTGACTTTGGTGGACTGTACACTCCAGCAATTGTTATATGTTCCAGGGTTGTCTTTATTGTCACAGTTTATAGTCTATAGTATTGGTGTTATCATTAATCATGTAATAATCACAAGTCTCATAGCTATCTTTAATCCCTATCATAACACCACCACCTGATTTTTTTGTTAGAATGTCTGTTACAGTAAAAACATTTATACCCTGACAGAACTGGTTTCCAGTCATTGTTCTTTAACCATGTTTCACAAACTATAACAACATCAATCTTGTGGGAATGCAGCAACTTTTCTAATAAAAAAAACTTTATTATTAATGCTCCTAGCATTAACAACCATCAGAGATGCATCAAATGTTGGTATCTGGAACTGTTACATTTTTGACCTGGCAAAAATCCTGGCTAGTGTTTGTCAAATATTGCAAAATATCTGCTGCAAACATTCTCTTCCCTGATCTAGACAAATGCACACCATCCTGTCTGAACACGTGTGCCCAAAAGAAGGCTTGGATGCTCTACACATTTCCATTTTTTAAAACAGGACATTTTTTCCATGTAGGTATTTATCCAAAAAGTATTTTCATTCACAGTGACCTGACTATCCTTTCTATAGGTGATTGGTGAAAAATATGTCCTAATACCAGTACAAGCTATACTATCTAGGAGGGCTGTCAGTTCCCGACTAACAGTCAGAGAATCTTTATTGGTGACATCATTTGTACCAACATGAATAAAAACAGATCCATACTTCCTTACATTAAGGTATTCCAAGGCTTGTTTCACATCTTCTATTTTTGCTCTTGGCAAGCATAACATTACTCGATGTTCATTATCATCTATACAAATATAAGTATCAGTTCCTCTAATAACTGAATCTCCAATTACAAGAACATCCTTACTGACCATCTCTGAAGAATCTTCAGATTCTAATACAGTCATTTCTGCTCTATCAATTGTTACGAAGGATAGATCTTCATCACTATTAGTCTTATTAATTCCACTGTTTTCATTGCATATTAAATTTTCATCCAGCTGGCATTGTAAATCCACAGCTTGAGTAATGTAGTCAACATCTGTCTTTCTCTTATTTTTTTCTTACAGTAATGTTCTTCAATCCTTCCATGTTCAGTTTTGATTTCTTCCTTTTCACCTGCTCCTTGCCTCTTTTTTCTACCTTTTCCATTGGAAAGGTGATGCCTTTTTCTGTAGACTGAGGGTTTTCTGATAGACAGATATCTTCATTCCCTGTCACCAGTGTGTTACATAACAAAGCAGAATCCTTTTTACTACGTATTATCTTTCTTTTACAGTCATTAGTCAGTTTCTTTTTCTTCCTTGTTATTTGTTGAGAACGTCTTCCTTTCTTTCTTTTTTTGTTTCCTTCTAAACAAACCGGATCCTCAGATTGCTGAGTACTTGCATCCACAATTTCATAGTTCTCAGGGGCCTCATCATGTTTCATAGGAGTTGAATGTTCTTTGCAGAAAATAGATGCATCATTTCCTAAATCTGTTCTATTTGTTCTATGCCTAACATTATATCAACAATCAGTCCAGTCATTAATATATGATACAACGGTTCTCCAAGCCATGCCAATTGCACATGTGTAATCATCATCATTAAGTTGAGATTTGCATCTAACAATGGTAAGCAAATCATCCAACTTTTGACACGAGGAGCAAAGATCACCAGTGTTATCAGCTGTTACCTTTAAATATGCATAGCATTTATTACACTGTACAAGATACTTCTAGACAGAGGGACCGAGCTAGTAAAGATGTGCAGCAGGTAAGGGTGATAAAGGAGAATGGGGGAAACGTACTCACAAGTGAGGAGAGTGTGTTGAGCAGATGGAAAGAGTACTTTGAGGGGCTGATGAATGAAGAGAATCAGAGGGAGAGAAGGTTGAATGATGTGAGGATAGTGAATCATGAAGTTCAGTGGATTAGCAAGGAGGAAGTAAGGATAGCTATGAAGAAGATGAAGAATGGAAAGGCTGGTGATCCAGATGACATACCTGTGGAAGCATGGAGGTGTTTAGGTGAAATGGCATTGAAGTTTTTAACTAGATTGTTTAATGAAATCGTAGAAAGTGAGAGGATGTCAGAGGAATGGAGAAAACGTGTTTTGGTACCGATTTTTAAGAATAAGGGTAATGTGCAGAGCTGTAGTAACTACAGAGGGATTAAACTGATCAGTCACCGCATGAAGTTATGGGAAAGAGTAGTGGAAGCTAGGTTAAGAATGGAAGTGATGATTAGTGATCAGCAGTATGGTTTCATGCCAGGAAAGAGCACTACAGATGCGATGTTTGCTCTGAGAGTGTTGATGGAGAAGTACAGAGAAGGTCAGAAGGAGTTGCATTGTGTCTTTGTGGACTTAGAGAAAGCATATGACAGGGTGCCTAGAGAGGAGTTGTGGTATTGTATGAGGAAGTCGGGAGTGTCAGAGCAGTATGTAAGAGTGGTACAGGATATGTACAAGGGTAGTGTGACAGCAGTGAGGTCTGTGGTGGGAGTGATGGATGCATTTAAGGTGGAGGTGGGATTACATCAAGGATCAGCTCTGAGCCCTTTCTTATTTGCAATGGTGATGGACAGGTTGACAGACAAGATCAGACAGGAGTCCCCATGGACTATGATGTTTGCAGATGACATTGTGATCTGTAGTGAGAGTAGGGAACAGGTAGAGGAGACACTGGAGAGGTGGAGATATGCTCTAGAGAGAAGAGGAATGAAGGTCAGCAGGACTAAGACAGAATATATGTGTGTGAATGAGAGGGAGGATAGAGGAATGGTGAGGATGCAGGGAGTAGAGGTAGCGAAGGTGGATGAGTTTAAATACTTGGGATCAACAGTTCAGAGTAATGGTGAGTGTGGAAGAGAGGTGAAGAAGAGAGTACAGGCAGGATGGAGTAGGTGGAGAAGAGTGTCAGGAGTGATTTGTGACAGACGAGTACCAGTAAGAGTAAAAGGGAAGGTCTACAATAGGGTAGTGAGACCAGCTATGTTATATGGGTTGGAGATAGTGGCATTGACAAAAAGGCAGGAGTCAGAGCTGGACGTGGCAGAGTTAAAGATGTTAAGATTTGCACTGGGTGTGACGAGGGTGGACAGGATTAGGAATAAGTATATTAGAGGATCAGCCCAGGTTGGAAGGTTTAGAGACAAAGCCAGAAAGGCAAGATTACGTTGGTTTGGACATGTGCTAAGGACGGATGCAGAGTATATTGGGGAAAAGATGTTAAGGATGAAGCTGCCAGGTAACAGGAAAAGAGGAAGGCGTAAGATAAGGTTTATGGATGTGGTGAGAGAGGACATGCAAGTGGTTGGTGTGACAGAGCAAGATGCAGAAGACAGGAAGAAATGGAAACAGATGATCCACTGTGGCAACCCCTAACAGGAGCAGCCAAAAGAGGAAGAAGACAAGATACATGTGCATTACCAAATCTTTAAATGTATACTCATTTAAAGAATCCCTATTCAGCTTTAATTGAATAAAATATTGTAAAGGAAAAAAAATTACACAAAGTCAGTAGCAAAGAATTCAAAGGAACTTAAATCAACTTCTATGGCAAAAATTATACCAGCAATATCCAACTAAGTAATAAAATACAATAAAGTTGTTCTGACCATACAAGTTCTACAAGCCACTATAGCTCACAGTTGCACCTCCTTTTAACAGTAAAAATAAATAAACTTCTCTTACCAGTCAACTTCACAACAAATCACAAACCAAGACAGGATTGTTTTGATATGCTCAGAATTTTCCTCTCTGCAGTCTGTGCAAATTTATAGCTGTCTAGGCCCCTTGTGTTGGCTAGAGCTTGTCTGTCCAAAACCTATCCCTTTCTCACAACCAAAAGTGAAGCTAAAGATAAAACAAAATATGAATCAAAGTAAAGCTTGTTAATAAGCAGTCTCTTCCTACCTACAAACAGTTAAAATAGTGATAACAAATGCAATATAAATTCAAATAAAACTGCTCTTACCAGTCAACTGAACAACAAATCACAGACCAAGACAGGATTGTTTTGATATGCTCAGCAAAGATAGACATTAAAAGCAAAAAAGGAGAGGGAGGGAAAAAGTAAACACAAGTAAAACAATTTTTGCTTTTAACAGTATTTGTATAAACATTTTATAATATAAATTTCATGTCATGCAGTAATGTATTTTCAGTGATTGCTGTAGGTGATTAAGGTACTAAAGTAAACAGGTGCCTTTTTTCTTTTATCTTTAGTTTTAAGAAATGTAGACGTTATAATGCAAAAAGAGAAGAAAGGCTGGACAAAAGCATATTTAAGTCAAGAGGCTTTAATCTTGGGCTGTTGGAGTGGGAGTAGGGTGTAAAAGTACATTTGTTATAATATATATAAAACTGAAATGTTTTATTTTGCTTTTGCATAGATGAATGTCTAGATAAATGCCATTGGCTTAATCTAATGACAATGTTTTTGTTTTTTTTCTGGAGGCAAGTAAGTTTTAAAAAATTAGAGACCACAATGACATAAATAGTTTTCTTTAAGCAGATAAATGATCAGTGCCAGTTGAGAAATCTGGCATTGAGGGCAGTCCTATATTTTGATCTTACTTTTCAATGGAATCAAGCTGACTAAAGATGAAGACAATAAATCTCAACATTGTTTAGTGAGAAAAATATAAAATTAAAAGGTACAAGGGCAAGCAGCTCCATAAAAATAAAGTTTGAAAGTATTGGAAGTGAATAAAAGATAGCAGATTTTTCTGGTAACTAAATATTTTAATGCATTATTTACTAGAACAGTGTAAAAACAAATTTTATTTAAAGATAGCCATTGCACTTTTTCTTAAGGCTAAAAGTTAATGATTTCTGAAACTAAATTTGTTTTTTCACATCTGGGAGGAGAATAAAAATAATAAGACAAGAACAGACAGCAATTAATGTAAGTAGAAGCACAGGCCATAGCATACATCTTAGTATGGGTAACCTTAATTTTATATTAGGTTTTGCTTGAGCATGCAGCTGTCATTTTGAGAAACGTATTCCTCTCAGGAGGGTTAAACTTCATTTGAAGATGTACATAGTTTTGTGTGCTTGTTTTAAGTTAATAGGTTATGTGGATGTTCTTGGGATGTTTTTTGGGGGTCTTCATTAAAACAAAGAGTCTTGGGTAAAAGGTGTCATAGGTTCAAATGTAGATGGCAAAAAAACTGTATAAAGGAATAACCTGCCAAATAGTGGGTGAATGCAATGCAAAAGCTGGAAATATACATTTAAAAAAGTTGTCCTATATAATAGGTGGGAATAATAATTTCTTATCATTATGGCTGCACTAAACATATTATTTTGGAATGTGAATGGCCTGACAGGTATGGACAAAAAGGAAAGAATATCGAATTATATTAAAAAATGCAGAGTGCCAATAGCAACACTACAGGAGACACAACTGGAAAGAAATAAGCATGTGAATTTGATAAGGAGACAATTTCAGGAGAGTATGGACAATTGACAAGGGGAGTACTTATACTAATTGAAAGAGGAGCTCCAATAGTGATAGAAGAGGAAAAAAGACAGTAATGGTAGATTTGTGGTAATAAAGGGCTACTGGCAAAGGAGGAGGATTATGCTGGCATGTATTTATATTCTACCTAAAGCTGATATTATGGAGCTGAAGAAAATTTGAGGAGATATAATCAACTTTCAGCAGAGAATATTACTTACAGAAGGGAAATGGAACTTGATTTGCAACAGCTGGGATGTATCTGGGGCACCTAGAAGGGAAAATATAACAAATGAGGGTGGGTTTCCAAAGAAATTTATAAAAATATTTGGTATAGAAGATGTGAATTAAGTAGTAGGAACTAAGAGAGAGAATTTACATAATATTCCCCAAGGTACAATAACTAGTTAGACTAGACAGAAATTGTATTTCAGAAGAACATGCGCATTTAACTGAAATCTCTGACACACATCAAATAATTATTACAGATCATGAGCCAATAACAAGATAAAAATGCAGAGTAATGAAGTACAAATGAGACACTGTCACCTCCCCACCTACCCATAAAAAGAGAAAATTTAAGGAATGCATAGCAGAAATTATTCAATAGTTATTAGGGAAGAAATACATTTCTACATAAGTTATAACTAGTAAGTGGGATAAAACTAAAGTGGAGTTGAAAATTAAAGAAGAAATAAAAGAAAAATAGATATTGTTGAGTATTGTTAAGAAGTAACAATAAGTATTTAGAGGGCTGACAATGATTAAAGTACTGCAGAGTTAGGGCTATCTCACAGAACAAGAAGAGGCACAAATGCAGAGTGCTAAAGAGAAAATAAGGGAGTATCTGGATAATATGCAAGAATTTATAAAGACTGCTGTTAAACAAGTGTTTTTTGATAACTCCAGAGCACAAAGCTTTTAACAAAACAATTAGGCAACAGCAAGTAGAAAGAGTTGTTACTAAACTTAGGGAGTCTATAACAAGAAAAATAACCAAGAAGACTGTAAATGTATTAGGGCTATTTCAGAAATTGTATGGAAATCTGTGTAAAGCAGAGGAATGTGGAAATTAAAAAAGCACAAATAGAAATATTTATTAAAGATGTAGCTATGCCAAAGTTAGAGGCAGATGATGCTCAACAATTAACAGTTAAGATAGGAGGAGATGAGGTAAAATAGTGATGTATAATCAATCTGCAGGAAGGCCTTCAGGAATAAATGATATTCCTGTGGAAGTTTGGAAGCTAGGACGGAAAAAGCACCAACATCCTGGAAGAAAGCTGTAGTGGCTGAAATACCTAAAGATGGTAAAGACCCATCAGACCCAGCTCAAATTGGCCCATTTCATTTTTAAATCATGTTTATAAAGTGTTTATGTCTATAAAAGCTAAAAGAATGGCAAAGGTGTTGCCAAAATTGATAGATATGGATCAATGTGGTTTTGTGGAGGGGAGACAACATTTGACTATATTAACAGAACAATGATGATCCAGGGGGAAGCAGCATGTAAGAAAATACCACTATTGTTGGTGGGTCTTGATGCAGAGAAAACAGTGAGTAAGTGGATAGGGCAATTCAATACAATAATAAAGTTAATCAGGAAAAAAAAAAAATATATATATATATATATATAGAGAGAGAGAGAGAGACACACACACACACACACACACACAATATATATATATAAGGGATTAGGGGCAAAAATTACAGTGAGGTTTCCTCTCTGATAAGTTGTGTCTGAACAAAGGAATCAGGCAGGGGTGCCCCAGTTCCCCTTTTTATTCATGTTAAATTTAGAGCTACGTGCAAAGAAAATAAGGGACACAGAAATTCAAAGATATAACTGGCATGGTAATCAAGAAAAGTTAGCTTTATTTGTAGACGATATTATTGTGTACCTGATAAAACCACAAAAGGACATCTCGGTGTTGTAGAACATTCTGAGACAGCTTCATGTCTTTTCAGGATATAAAATGAATGCAAACAAAGCAAAGGCTATAGCTATAAACTATGCACCCACACATAAATTGGTTCATTGATACCAATATTGATGGGGTGTGATAACATTAAGTATTTAACAGTATGGATTAAAAGGGATTCTGTTATGACAGCTAAGAATATGTGGGAAGAGACTAAACAAAAGACAATACAAAAACTGAGAAACTCTAAGCTACTTTATGGATATAGATAGCAAGATACAAGCAGTGAAAATGTTTTTAGTCCCTTTAGTTTTATACGCAGGTCAGGCATATTTTTTATCAACTAGAGGAGAAGTTGTGGATAGTGATTAGTAAAGCATTAAAGGATTTTATCTGGGAGCGGAACAGCACAATAGTCAAGTGGGATAAGTTGATCCTTCCAATAGAACAAAGTGGATTAGGATTACCTGATTAGAATGGATATTACAGAGCTACACAGTTAAGGCTTATAAACATAACGCAAGTTGAAAGCTATAATTCAAAGTGGAAAGGGATGATGATGAAGCAGTGGGGAAGTCAAGAAATAAGGAAAGAGTGGGGGCTTTGATGCAGATCCTTAAGGAGAATAACAACAGCCATACAGAATATTATACTTACAAAGTAGTAGAAACTATTCTAAAAACTAAGCCAACACAAGAATGGAGAAAGGAGATTCTGTTGATAGGGATGACTGTAATCAGAGTTCCAGAGAATAGGCAAGAGGGGGTTGAAATCTACGAGAGACAACTGGCAAAGGAACCAAGGTACTGTGAGCAAATAACTAAACTGAGAAAGGTAAGTGTGAAGAAGGCAAGAAGATATTTGGACTGCAGGCTAGAGACTGCCTTCCCTATCAGGAACTGATATCAGAGTACAGGCAGAGAGAAAGGGATAGGGGAATCCTAAATGAAAGACCTGTTCTGGTAGAGTTTTTAGTTGAATCTAGAACAGATGTTGTTGTTAAAAAGGGATAATTAGTACAGCATATAAAATATTGCATGATAACTATAGGAATCAATCACAGGACATTAGAAAATATTGGGGAAAGAGATTGAATAAGTAATTCACAAGGAAACAATGGGGCAGCATATGTACGGCTCCCAAATATGCAACGATGTTTAGAAGATTCAGGATTTTTGCTTGGAAGCGTTTACATAGGTGTTTTATACCCCAGTCAGATTACAAAGAATTTTCCTTAAATGGAAAATGATAGGGGTGCAATGGGGATGAAAGAGATAACTGGGAATGTATGTTTTCAGAGTGTAATGAGTTGTCAGACTTTAAAATTCCCTATGGAGTACTCTGTCAGAGATATTGGGTGAGCAAATGGGTGTGAATAAGATTTTTTTTTTTTTAGCTGGGATACAGGATCTGAATTGTCTACACATATTAAGGCCTTAAGTCTGGTGGCAGTGAAAAAAAACAATTACTATGGAATAGAAATCAAAGTCTAAATCAGCTGTATTTGAAGTAATGCATATTGTAACATAGATAAAAAAGCTGGAAATAAGATCTTTAGAAAACAGTAGGAGCAGATTACATAAAAAAATGGACATTGTGGAAACAATACAAGTAGAATAATGTTTTGGAGGATGACTGAGGTTTAAGGGAAGGCAGGAATTGATTAATGTTGGATTGATGATATAAGCATGAACATGTTAATATGGTTTGTTTTATTTTATATAAATGTATGTTTGCTTATGTCTTAAGTGATAATTCAATAAAGGTGTTGAAAAATAAATTACTTCTATTTTTTGATAAGGGCCACAAAATCTTCTACAATCACAGGAACTACCATTACTCCAAGCAGATGGAATCACAGTTTAGCATCTCTTTAGAAAGATGGCACCTCAGGAACACAATACTAACCCCCTGTGCTATACTCCAATGTCATTTCTGAAACATTAATTTCTACTTTCTTTGAATCTGGTTATGTTTTCTCCAACATGCCTTTTGTACAACTCTACAGTGTATAGGTGATGCTTATTATATAGGGAATTAAACTATTACTATAGTGCTATTATGCCAAACTGCTTAAATCCTGGGAGCTAGGGATATTATTCATCTATAACAGCAGTGCAGCATATCTACTTAATACATCACACCTACTCAAAAGTCCAAATATGGCATGACAATTGGCAATATGTTCTTTCCTATAGATTTGCCAAATCTGATTAGGAAAAACTAAATCCAGAAGATGAAGAGTCCTTTGCAGATTTTTTGGTTCATACATCAAAAAGGTAATAAACATATACCATGGAACTCGGAGAGGCAGCCTGCATTTATCAGGGTTGCCAAGTGACTACTCTTACCCTGTGAAGGTCAATTTAGATGCATGGTAACCCTTAAGAGTGAAAACTACCCAGTTACCACCACCACATCATACCCTTCAGTCCACAACCCCTTTTTCCCATTTTTACACATGGGGTCAGAATGTTGCTTTAACAATGGCAATCATCTGGAATCAAGGTTCACACCACCAGGTAGCTAGTTCTGCCACAACTGTTCTTCCATACCACACACTCGCACGCACACTCACACCTGTGACCAGTTTACAGTTTCTAATCCACCTACTGCATGTCTTTGGAATGTGGGAGAAAAATGGAACACCCAGAAGAAACCCACATGAACACAGGGAGGACATGCAGACTCTGCACAGAAGGCACCCCAGCCAAGAATCAAACCAGTGAAACTCTTGCTGTGAATTGACAATGCTATCCGCTGTACCACTGTGCCTCCACATCATACATTCTCTCTCTTTAAGCAGCATTCCTTGAATTGATCAAAACTGATTGACACAATACACTTGTTATGCTGTCCCTCCTTTATTGTTTACCTACTTATATAATCATACCAACTGAAACAAGAGAACACAACAACACGATACACTGGAAATGTACACTGTGTCTCAAGAATAAGGGATGCTGCACACAAGTAGGTTCTGATTTAACAAGAAATATCTATTCCTAATTTTGTCTAAATTAGTTACTTAATAGTGTAATTAATTGACATGTACTATAGATAATAAGTTAAATGCAACCATGATCTTGATGTAGACAGCTACCTTAAGCAATCTGGTAACATCTCAGTAATGATATCTACATATTTAGCACAACAAAGTCATCTATCATTACTCATTTTATGCTTCCAGTGACCAAGTGAACAAATCCTTGACCACGTAAGAGTACCCTGTTATAAAAAGAAAAAAAAAATACAGAAATGTTTTCATTTGATCATATTTGTAAGATCAGTACGAGTATAACACTGAACACAAAACAGCTGATTTCCATCCAAATGCTACTCATTTATTTCTTAATTTTAATAAGATAAACATAAACACGCATTTTATAATAAACGCCAACTGTTTTTCTGTGTTTATCCAGAACTTTGCATCGCCCATTTATAAAAAGGTGAACTTTTATTCAGGAAAAAAAAGCTTGTAAAATAGCATAAATACCTCGTTGCAAAGAGTGATATGACTAAAACATATGGTCCCAGAACAAGTATTATTGGCCAATCATCTCCAGTACATCATAATTTTATAGTTTGTACATGCAAATTAGCAGTCTAAGAGCACAGATTTCCATGTGTGCACTGCAAACCAATTTAGTACTTTATTAACTGAAAGAAAATTAATTTTCATCAAAATCACTGAAATACTAAAGGTAAACACAACTTGGTGTGAATAATTAAATAAAGATTGTCTTTGCATTGGGGCAATTCCAGGCAAGTCAGCTGAGAATTAAAGGTCTAATTGTTTTTTCCTTCCCACCCAACCCATTGCAGTTGCCATTGCATCTGTTGTTGCTCACCCCTTAGGATAATTTGACAACATAATTCCCTCTCTCTCCCTGTTTATTGGCTGTTGACAATAAACACACGAGTATCATTTTGTAAACTCTTTCCCCTTAAACTACTCACCAGGCTAAAAGACCTTTGCTTTGATAAATTGCTTAATATTGAGGGAACTGATAATACTTGCACTAATTTTAGTTTAAAATCATTAATTTTTTAAAATAATTTTTAAAATATAATTAGCTTACTGGTTCTTGCTAGTGGCAGAAGAAAGTTTCTAGTCTAGTTGTTTTGTATTGAAATTTAAATACTCAAGAAAGTCCACCAAAACATCATTCTAAAACTGATCTCCAAGCAGTTATAGTTACCCTACTCCCAGAGTCATTCCTGTTGATACCATGGACCAGCACTTCCCCACAACATCTCTAGCTAGCCTGATTGAAATGGGTATCTTGAGACAGTGTATGAATTGTCTCATGCTATCTGGCAATCATCTATTATTCAAACAGTATAATACAGTGTGTGTGAGAGATGTACATATATAATATACTTGGAGGGAAAAATCTCATACACAGTAAATTCAGACACCAATATCATCAGCAGTACACCATACATCACACCTCTTCAACACCACCATAATACTCACAATCCAACAAATGCTGAGGTTCTAAAGATTAACTTGCCTAAACCTCAGAGACCTCCAAAACACATCACAGGCACACAGTACACTCAGCATATTAAGCCTGCTTCCTCACATAATGCAAGCAGTCCCAAAGTCAGTGATGCAGAGCCCATAAGTAATGCATTGATCCAGCCAAACAGTCTTGTTATAGATGACTCCACTGTAAGACATACAGATGTGCCTCTTACCAGGCTAAGTAAATAAACAGTGATGTTGGTTGCTTGTCTGGTGCCAGGATCCATCAGATCACTCATGCATTCAACTCCTTGAGCAACGAGTACCGATATAACTCTGTCATAGTTCATGCTGGTGTCAATGACTAGAGGTGTACCTTCCTGGATTATGTGAAGAGAGACGTAATGGAGCTCTCAGACTATGTGTCCAAGGCAGGTATGATCCTAGAACTCAGCAGCATTCTACCTTCTCCAAGGATGATGTTGCAATATGAGCAAAAAATAATTGACTTTAATAATTGGCTTAGTTTTTGGTGCCATTCGAAGGGGTCCAATATTTGTCAGTCTAAGATGATATGATTGACAAACCATGTTGCTTTGCCAGGAATGGCCTGCATCTGTCTTCTCTAGGGTTTTGATTATTGGCAATACATTATTCACCCACATCATGCCTTTTTTAGGAAATGCTAACCTCATAAACCTACCAACATAACAGAACAAGCAAATGAAAATATGAAGGTATTACTAGTCAATACTAGGCCCTGAATAAGAAACTCCAATCCCTACAAGCCCTTCTTATTCCAGAAGACATTGATGTCTGTGTGGTGAGTAAGACATGGTTTGCAATAACAGAGAGCTCTCCAGCTATGTAGGGGTATAACGCCTTCCACATGTTTAGGCCAGCTACTGTACAGGAGAAGAAAAGGTGGAGATGAATCAGTTTACATCCAGAAGAGACTCACATCAACAGTAGTAAAGCAGCATGATGCACTAGAGCTTCTACATGTTCAAATAACCATTAGAAAGGTCCTGTACCATATATCAGTTAGCAAAAGAAATCCTGCTATGACAAAAGAAAGCCGCAATGTTTATATACAGGAACTAGAATCACTCAGTATTAAACCCAATACCATTTTCCTGGGTGATCTAAACTATCCATCTATAGACTGGGAAGCCTACACCACCACTAGTATACATGCACAGAGTTTCATGGAGTTTGTCAATACAAATGTCCTGGAACAATTAGTCAGAGTACCCACTAGAGGTAATAACATCTTGGATCTTGTTCAAAGTAATATGGAAGCCTCTTGCACCATCCTTTGGGTATCTTCGTCACTTGTTAGACCTGACTATAAAGCAGTCATCTTCGAAATAAAATTGAACCCAGAGATCCTTTCCACCCAAGGTACTTTTAGAAATTTCCTTAACACAAACTACTTACTCCTAAGTGATACATTGGTAAGCTTCAATTCCTCACCAGACCAAGTTAACTCCATGCAGAAATGTACGCTACCACCACATTATACCAGCACTGAAACAGCTGCATAGATGCAGTTGTACCCCGCAGGAACAAGTGCAAGGCAAACCTCAGAAATAAACCCACATGGTGGAACCGTAACATCAACAAGCATATAAAGAATTTTGACTAAAAGTAAGAAGAGTATTTCCCAGAATGTTAGAACCCTTGTCACTGAAATAAACAAACTCAGGAGCTTAACAAAATCCACCAAAGTCAGGCTTGAGGCTAGAATAGCTACGCAAGCCAAAGACAATTACAAGTTTTTTTTTTTTTTAGTTATGTTCGTAATCTCAAAATCACAAAGCAACAATGCTTTGATCTGATTATGAATGATGTTACCTACATTGAGGCTGAAGAAATAGCAACCATACTGGTTGATAAATTTAGCTCTAACTTTACCCATTTCTCTCCTCCATTTGTCCTTCAAGGTATACCTGAAACTGGCTCACCTCCAGCTGTCGCACAAGATCAAGTCCTAAAAGTGCTACCAAAAGCTAAAAATACTGCATGGATGGGTCCTGACAATATCCCTAGATGCATCTTAAATAGCATGAAGCTCAGTTAAGCCACAACCCTAACAACACTGTTCAATCTTAGCCTTTAAACAGGCTTGTACCGAGTGAATGGAGAACAGTTACAGTCATTCCCCTGCACAGGGGAGGACCTTCCATAGACCCAAGGAATTACAGATCCATAAGTCTGACCAGCCTCATATGCAAAGCCATGGAAGACATATCATGGAATTCATCATTCAGGACATACAGAATCATGAAACAGTGGACCCATGTCAGTCTGGATTCATCAAGGGCGGGTCATGCTTACTCAACCTAATGGATTTTTCTGAGAAGGTAACCAAAGTAATAGATGAAGGTAAAATGGTACACACTATATAACTCGACCTGGCCAAAGCTTTTGACACAATTCCCCACTCAAGCACAGCAGAAAAGCTAAGTAATATGGGAATAAATCCCTCCATCACAGATAGGATGCAGATTATCAAAACAGGAGAGGTTACCTCCACAAAGAGACCAGTCACTACTGGAGTTCTCTAAGAGTTTGTGCTGGGACCTGTCCTGTTTGGCATCTACTTTTCTGAAATAAAAGCCAATATCAAAGGGCTTTGGCTACCTAAGTCTGCAGATAACTGTAAGCTAGCAGTAGTCATTGAATCCCCAAATGACTTAGCCACTCTGCAGGAAAGTTTGTCTCAAATAAATAACTGGTGTCAAAATCATGGTCTGAAACTAAATGAAAAAAACTGCATTACTGTATCCTTTAGGAAGTCATCTACCCCAGGAAACTACCACATTGATAATACTTCCCTAAGAGATGGCACAGTTATTTGGGATTTAGAAACCTATGTGGACCATGACCTAACTTTTGACCAACATGCGTCTATTGTTGCAAAAAAAGTCCTTCTATGTTGCCCAGCTTATAAACAAAGGGATTGTGTCTAGATCTACGGATGTCATTGTCATTGTCCCCCTTTCCTCAGCCCTCATTAGGCCAATCACTGAATATAATGTGTCCTTTGGCAGGTATCTGCCTAGACACACGCAGCAACTGGAACACCCACAAAGATACCTTACTTGTGTGAGCAGATCCAGTCTGTGAGGAATTTTGTGGTAATTGCCCTTGGCCAGTTCCAGAAAAGGGAGAACCAATTTTGCCTGGGCAAAAAAGGAGGACACCACAATTATTCTGTGGGTATCCTTTTGAATCTTCAGAATTACCCTGAAAATCAGTGGAGTGGGTGGAAATGCATAAAGGTACATTCCCTTTCATGGAAATAAAAATGCATCTATCTTTCAGACTTGGGAGTTTTGGGGCAAAACTTGTCTAGCTGTCTGTTTTGAAAGGAGATAAACAGATCTATTTGAGGCACTCTCCACAAATGGACCAATTCCTGTAAGTCCCCTCCTTTCAATTTCCATTTGTGAGGGTCAGTCCTTGTCCTGCTAGGCTTGTCTGCCACTATGTTTTGCAATGATGAAATGCGAGATGCTTGGAGAGTTAAGGAATACTGAACAGCTAACTCCCAAGCTATCATTGCCAGCCTGTACAGGGTGACCTACAATCTTGTACCTCCCTGGTTGTTTATATACTATACAATTGCGGTATTGTCTATAATCACTTGAAGAGATCCAGGGGACCACAGTTGATGGTGAGACTTCAAGGCATGTATCACAACCAACATTTTTTTTTACCTTGATCTGCTTTGGTCTGTCTGAATGATTCCATAGGACTGATGCATCTGTGATAAGAGACTGGATTGGGGTCTGAAGAGAAAACAGAAGACATGGGTTCCATTGAATTTGTTGTCTCTGCCTATACAATTGTCTTTTTATAAAGCCGAAAACTGGAATTTGGTACTTGAGAGAATGCAAATTCTGGGTCCGAGTACAGAAGACCAGTGCCTCATCCATTAGGCCAATGATTAAAAAAAAATAATCACCCCTACCAACTCTCAAACCCAGGACCCTGTAAACTAGGGCATAGTGCATTAGTCCACTGGGCCATCCGAGTTTTTTTCCAGAAATCACTGTATTTTTCTCATGTGTAATTTGCAAGAGGTATCATGAAAATTATAGAAGCCATGAACCTTAGGATCCTGAGGAACTCTCTTGCAGAAGTCTGAAACTGATTGGAGTTGTTGTTGTGTCTTTCGGCTTTTCCCGGTTAGGGGTCGCCACAGCGGAACTCCGGTCTGCTAATGATTGGCAGTAGATTTTTACGTGCCGAGTGGCCACCCCTGACACACAGCCTTCAACGAAGGTATGCCCATTCACGCATGTCTCCACACAGAAGACGCTCTAGCTGAGAATCGAATAGGACAACGTCTTACTGTGAGGCGACAATGCTACCGCAGCACCACCACCGCAGTCTGTAGTTCAGGAAAAATTCCAAATAAAGATCTAGCTTGCCTTGTGTTAAAAAGGCCCTTTGAAGTGACTAAACTATAAGGCATCCCACAAAATACAATCTTGTGAGATGGAGTGAAGGAGGATTTTTCAGTAATTATCTGGAAGCCCAAATTGGTCAGAAGAGACATAATCCATGTTAATACCTCTTGGCATTTGTATAAAGACTCTGTAAAGAAAAGCAAGTTGTCTAAATAAGGAAAGTTGTGAATGCCATTCAGTCTGCAATAAGCTATCATTGGGGCTTGGTATTTTGTGAATACTCTTGGAGCCCTAAATAGACCAAGGATAATGCAGCAAACTGATAATGTGACCCAGAAACAGAGAACCTTAGAAATTTCCTGCAGTCTATGGATATGGGAATATGGTAGCAAGTGTCTTTTAGATCTAAATTTACCAAGTGATTTATGTGTAGAATGAGAGGTAACAGGTTCTGTAAGGTTAACATTTTGAACTTTGGAACTTTCACGTAAAGATTTAGAAATGAAAGCTCTAGGATTGGTCTCCAAGAAGTCTTTTTCTTTGGCACCAGAAACATTCTGGAACAGAAGCCTTTGCCACGTTGAGTTAAAGCCCCAAACTGGAAGTTGATATTCCATAGAATGCAAATTCCAGGTCCGGTTATTTGTCAGAAACCACTGCATCTTTCTTGTGTGTAATCCCTTGGTGTGTAAAGATGAAGAACCTTTGGAAAAAATTCTGTTTGGTTTGGAGGATGGGAAGGTAATCCTCTGAATGGAGGTTTTTGTATCCAATACCACTTGTAAACCTCTTGCACCACTTTTAAATCCAGGAATCTGAGATAATCTTTTGCCAAAGGGGAATGTGGAGAGGCAGCTTTTGGGACAGCTTTGAGGAGATACTGACCAGGAATAAGATAAGGTGGTAAGGAATGCTGGCACAGTCATTCTGTACTGTTCATTGGTTCCTTTTTCTGAAAAGACCCTTGCTTGTTTACTGTTGCTACTTTTAGGCCATCTCTTGTTTGCACATTGCTTTCCCAGTAGAGGACTGAGTTTGTTTATTTGACTTTTTAGTGTAAGAGGGAGGGCTATCCGATTAGTATTGGGGTACATGAAATAGCTAAGAAATTCCATAAATTAATTTCACTCTTTCATCAAATTATTTGAGAACATGGGTAACAAAAGATCCAAAATAATACCTCCTTATCTAAAGCTGAATCCAAGATTTCAGCCTTTACCATATCAGCAAACTTTTGGTTATGTAACCAAGCAAACCTCATCAACACTGTAGCAGTGGTTATAGACACAGTATCTGCACAACCATACATACTCTTCAAAGCAAGTTTAGATACCTGAGAAAGGGTAGAAACAGTTTGGTTCAGGAAAGAGCTTTCTTCTGTAGGAATAAAGAAGCCAATTCCTTTAAACTGTTCATATGGCATAGCATAAATGTCCATATGTACACCTGGTAATTCAGAATTCTGAAAGCTAAAGTGGAATAAGAAAACATTATCTTACCTCTGTGTTCAAACATTTCATCCTCCTTATCACCAGGAGAAGAGTTGCTGCTGTGCACCAGTCTATTGCCAGTATAAGACACAGTAGACATGGCAGCAGGGTCTGACCTAAGGTGAGAGAAAAGATATCTATTAGCCTGAGGTACCATATAAACTTATCTGCTTCTTTAGGGACTGATAGCTGGGTATCAGAATGGCTACAGACATCATTTAAGACATCCTCCAGGGCTGTCAGTATAGGAGGGATCGAAATAGACTGAGGATCATCCATTTGTAACATACCATAATACTTCCTCATTTCAGGGGGAACATCTACTTACTCCCATAAAAATACCTAATTCATCCTGGCAATGGTCTGATGAAATGAAAATTCCTCCATAGGAGGATAAGAATTAAAATTTTTCTCAAAATTACAGAATTGGGCTTGGAAATCTGCAAGAGATGAAGCCCCACCTCCGCGTTTCCTCAGGAATAATTTGACAGGGAATGCCCATCTATAAACGCATCTGCTTCCCAGGATTTGCTGCCTGTAATAACTTATCTAGCAAGGTAAGGCACTCATCTTTTTTAACAGCAAAACATCATCATAACAACGTTTAACTTTTTGTTTTTCCTTAACAGGAATTCCAGCAGAAGAGGATGGACTTGAAGGAGGGACAACTGACCAGTCTAATAGTCTCTTGCCCCAGTTACACTAAGAAGACTCTCCCAGAGTGTCTCCCAGACCCAGAGAAGCTCCCATGCCCATAATGGACACTGAAACAGCCAGAGAGGACTGAATGTCAGATAGCTGGCTAGCTTACTAATGTTTTAAAAAATATATAATTATAAAATGGTTGTAAAAGCAATCAGTGCAGAAATAACAAGTGCACTATGCATAAGGACAGCATAGCATGTTAGAATGAAAATCTGGTATTAATAAAGTATTTACAATGCTTAAAAAATATTAAACTACTATGTAAATACAGATAATGTATATGAAGCTCTCACTGTAAATTAGCAGCTACACTATAGGAAAAAAAAGATCTCGTGTATCAATCAACAACTCTCTGAAATTGGTATTGCTGCAATTAGTGTTGCTGTCTCACAGCTTGATTCTCTGGTGTGTGTGTGTGTGTGTGTGTGTGTGTGTGTGTGTGTGTGTGTGTGTGTGTGTGTGTGTGTTTTCTAGGGTCACAAGTTCACTTCCATATGCCAAAAGCATGCAGGCAGGTGAAATTGTGTGTATAAATTACCTGGAGATCTGTACATGCAGATTGCTATATAGCGACATCACATCCTACACACTAGATCTCTTATAACCTTAAATAGGTTAAAATGGCCATTTAAAATGATAATTAGTAGCATCACTAGTAAAATAAATTTAAATAGCACAATCACAAGGTGTCCATCCACATTAAGCAATTGTTAAACCAATCAATATAACCGATGGATGTCATTGACTGGAACTAGGCAATGCAGTAATGAACAAATGCCATTCAAGATAGGGATTGTGTGTATTTAGATTTCTGGTTAATTTTGGTAAGTGGGGACTATTGCATGTTAGAAACTAAATGAAATGAACTAGGATGCTGTTCTGTTTTTAAAATCAGTTCCAAATGCTTGCCAGGTCTATGCTTTCCCTCAGATGTACATTATCCTTCTTCCCAAACTTTGCATGCACCATCTAGCAGAGTGGTGGAAATGGGGTATTGTAGTACCAAATCACTCATCCCTTTGATCCACTGACACTTTCTATCATGAACATTTTAGCAATGCCATTTTTTGAAGGGGAAAAGTTTCACGTTAAACACCATTTCCTGCATTCTCTATCAAGCTGAAAGGAATAATCACAACCCATTTTACCTTGCATTATGCCATTTATGGAATTTTTTGGGGTGATGGCCTACACTATGAGTTTGTGTGATTTTGGAGGTAGTGTATTGAAAGTGTGGAGATTTGGGGAGCAGATCTGTCTCACTGGGGGAGGGTAAAGGGAGGCGTGCATCCTTGAGCAAAAAAAAAAAAAAAACAAACATAAAAAACTTTGATAATATTGTAAATGCACTGAAAGTCCCATAGAGCAGACTTCACAGCAGTAATAAGAGGATTCATACCTCTCAACTGTCCAGATTTTGCCT
The DNA here is from genome assembly GCF_019279795.1 of Protopterus annectens. Classification (NCBI taxonomy): domain Eukaryota; kingdom Metazoa; phylum Chordata; order Ceratodontiformes; family Protopteridae; genus Protopterus; species Protopterus annectens. The sequence continues at coordinate 1,776,309,036 of NC_056726.1, read as the reverse complement.
CATATTTTTGGCTTGTCCCTCATAAAATCTGCGTTATGTATTTTTTTTTTTGGTGGGGCAAATCAGTGAGGGTTGAATTCACTTTATAATGATATAATGACAATCATTTGAGTTTCAGACTTGGTATCCTTCGAAAATGGATGGTAACACAAGATCGTTTATTCTAACAGCTTTCTAAGTTTGTGGGCAATATTTAAAATTTGACCCTATTTTTAGGTCCCCCCATTGTTTTTTACTTCCATATTTTTTTGTGCCAAAAGGCTGAAAGCTATGAGAGGGTTGGTACACTGCAACTTTGTCACCGTCTAACAACTGTTCTGCCAATATACTTTGTAAGCTGTTTAAGATGACTTATGGTTCAAAGTGGGTGAACCTTTTAAATTTATGCAGATTTTAACAGTACTATAATCATTTGTATAACCCTTATTCTTCACAGAATGCTGATAGTAAATAGTAATGCTACTCAATTGTCATTCTTGATATGTCGAGTAAATCCTTAAGAAGAACTACATTAAATTTTTAATTGGTTGATCTACTTTCCACGTGAATCTTCAATCTTGAACTCTCTTCACACTCTTTAGAAAAAAGGTAAATCCGTGACTTGTTTGGTTATGGAAGAGCACTAATTATAAGGCTCCGGTTTCCTACGTAATACAATACAGTTATTTAAGTGTAGAAATAAACGTACGCTCTTCACACCGAACAGGTTCGCTGAATTCAGTGTCATTTTTATGCCTTTGGAAGAAACACCCTTGAAGACCAAAACGGCAAGTTCTGATCCAAAAGCGGAAGGATTGCTTAGCGAAAACTAAAATACACCACTTTTGGTAGGCATGGAAAACAAATATAATGTCATGTTTACATCCATTTATTACTTTATTGCTTGTCAACGATGGTAATAATAACAAGCCTTAATAAAGCACCCTACACCCCAATAGATAGGACCCATAATTTTCCTATATTATTTAAATTAAAACTGCAACCTAGAGTTATGACAGGTTATTGCCTTGATTATAAACTTCACCAAAGTTTGCAAGGGTGTAGCATTTGAACTTCCGCTTTCTGCGCACACATTTTGACGTTTTCTTTAAGAGGCAAGTCTGAGCAAATAACGACGATAACTAGCGAATCATGCACTAGAACTTGTAAGGTTGGGTGACCGCGCACCAATCCACGGGCGCTTTGCGCAGTGTGGGGGTGGGGCAAAGCTTTTCGTCTGAAGTTGGACTAGTTGTTGAGAGTTATAGAATGGCTGCAGTGCGTTTACATTTGTTGTTTACTTGGTGTGTGTATAGGTGAAGCTAAAGAAGTTGTGGAAACGACAGGAATTGGGATTCGTAGACGGGCATCAAAGTGGACTGGATTTTGGTTCAAGTAAGGCAAAATACATGTTAATTTTGTGGCAGCAACAAGTTATCTGGAGTTTCCTTACTTTTTGCAAAATAGTGAACGTATCTTTACTGTCTGTTGGGTGGTAACGTTTTCTCTTCCTGCTAAATAGTGAGACGTTTAGTGGCTGTAATGAGGGAGGAGGTTCATAGTCGGAGAGAAAATATATTTTAAACTTTGTGAATGATTTAGGGAGTAAAACTGATATTGTTTTGATTTGTATATAACACTATTGCTGGGTTTACATATTAGTTTCTGTTCTCGTTTATTTACTTTTGACAGATCGTTGGTAAATGCTTGTAATAGTGGTAGTGTATATTTTATAATTTGGGAGAGGAGGATGTACGTACAACGGTAAAGTTTCTTTATAAAATATTCTTCCGATTTTTATATTTGTCTGTGCCGTGTTTTACTAGTGAAATACAATTCTAACGTAGCTCGTTTTTATGTTACTTGCTGTTTAGTTTTGTTTGTTTCTGAATGTTGTCCAGCACACTAACAAATGATCACTTGCTGTATGCTTAATACAAGGAAGGTGGCACAGGTACATATCTCTCTAACTCTTAGCGTTAGGATTATGGACAAATCCTAAAATACTGTGGGGACAAAGGTCCCAGAACGGGGACAAGTTTTAGAAAGTTGCCAAACTGGCAGGCTTTACTTTTCATAGTCTGTGATTCGCATGTCTTTCAGTATTTAATGAGTTTAGTTCTCAGTAAGTTGTCAGAAAATCACACATTTATGAGAAACAGACCAAACAATATGAGGTAAAAAGATGGACAGGTAAGCGGTATGCACAGGTATCTTATCTTATATTTATACTTCTGTGAGCGTTGACTGTTGTCACCTTCAAACGTTTAAGAGCAAGTTTGTTGTAGTAAACTGGTAATTGAAATGTTTGGCATTGACATAAAAACGTGGAGTAGGAGAAAGCAGAAAATCCAATGTTATATGCCCGTTTGGTTATTTTTATGTTTTTCCCAGTGGGCTTTTGTTTTGCACCTTGACTAAAATTGCTTTTACACCAGTGCAAAGTCTTGTACTGTCACTTTGTTTTGTGTGGTTAAAACATATACATATATATATGTGTATGTGTGTGTGTGTATATATCTATAGAGAGATGAGTATATGTATATTTTTTTACGAATGCCATGGATTGTTTTGTCTTGCCTGTACACGTTTGTAGTTCATTCAGCAGTCACACATTTGGTCGGATATCAAGTGAAGACAGAATTTATAGCTCAGATGACCACAGCAAATACTTTCTCTATTTTACGTATATTGTGAGCAAGGGCAGTGAGATTTAAGGTTGCTGGTGAAGTTCTTAGATTATGAATGTAGGAATATACTATTTATTTATTTACATTTGTTGACCAGGAGTGTCCGACTGGACGTAGGTCCATTTTCAGCAGAGGCCCTGGGAGAAAAGCTCCATAGTTAACATAAACAGACAGTACTTTTGATTAACATAGCAATTAATTACAAACATATTTACAGATGAAGAACACAGTACATCAGTAGACAACTAGAGTCTTTATCTGCGAAGTACATAACAGACATTAACAAATGTTACAATAAGAAGGTCCTGCTGTATAATAAGTACTAGGCTTATGAGCATCTGAGCTTGCTATAATCAAGGTAGTTAGTGGGGTGGAAAGAAAGGTAGTGGTTGGATAGGGTGGGTGATATTAGAGTGGGAGTTGCAAGGGCATAGCCAGCATGTTTTTAGGTGTGCTTTTAGTAAAGTTTTGAAGTGGGTGCAAGATGGTACGGAGGTAATTGTGGGTGTGAGGGAGTTCCGTAACGTGGCTATGGCACAAGAGAATAATGCTTCACCAGCAGAGTTATTGGCTTTAGTGATCTGCAAGTGATTTTTGTTGCTGGATCTTAGTGGTCTGGTGGTGCGATAGGGTTGGAGTAGATTCTGGAGGGATGGGACATTTAGTGGATGGTTTACTAGTTTGTGGGCGAGTGAGAGTTGATACCATTGAAGGAGTTGAGGCAGTTCAAGCCAGCCCAGTTCAGCAAGTTAGGTTCATAGGTTCATACTAGGCTATCTGCCCTAGGGCATTTATAAGCCTAGCCAGAATGTGTTTGGCTTTCGCCACCCATTTTAAATTTATTTTGCTATGCCCTTTTTCGAGGTTACTATACTGTGCCTCTGTCTAACAGTGACACAGAAGTGATACCCGGGGTAAACCTACGATCTCCCATCCACTCATCAAGATTCCTCTTGAATAGAGTCAATGAGGGACTCTGCCTAACCTGGACTGGGATTTTATTCCAGAGTGAAGGGAGCCTCTGGGTTATGAATCTGTCCCTCCAGCTTGTCCTATTTATTTCAGTGCTGAGGTTCAAGTCTCTCGAGTGAACAGCTCGATGGGATTTGGATTTTCTGAGGTGCAGCATGTCCATTAATTCCGGGTTGGACATGGCTTTATACATCCGGCACAGATCGCCTCTGAACAGGTGGTATGCCACTGAGTAGAGCTGGAGTTTCTTTAACCGGGCAGCATATGGCATCTGTTTGAGCCCTTTGATCCTCTTGGTGAGGTACTTTTGTGGTCTTTCCAGTTGCTGCAGGTGTCTGGTAAGGTACATCCCAAAAGGGGCATTGTACTCAATTATGGGCCTGATGAGGGATGAGTAAAGAGGCACGATGACCTCCCCTGATCTAGATGTGAATCCCTTCATGATTAGGTGGGCTATATAAAATGTTTTTCTAACCACTTTGGCCACGTGGTTGTCAAATGAGAGATTGCTATCAACTTGGGTCCCCAGGTCCCTAATTACTTCTTCTGTACTTAATGGATTACCACCTATGTGGTAATTTGTGGGCACTTTGTTTTTGCCAAAGGGGATGACTATACACTTTTTGGCATTTAGCTTGAGGCCATGGCTCTGGCATCAGTTGTCTGTTTCTATGAGGCCCTTTTGGAGGATGCTTGTGTCGGCTGGAGAGTCTATTATGGTGCCCAGTTTGCAGTCATCTGCGAACTTGGTCAGCCACAGTCCTTCCGTGTTGGCCTGTACCTCTGAGAAATATATACCGAACAAGAGAGGTCCCAGGACTGAGCCTTGTGGGACACCACTTGTAACTGGTTTGGAGTCTGACATGGCTCCAGCAATTCTAACCATGTGGGTTCTGTCCTTGAGCCAGTTTGCAATCCATCTAGTGACATAGGAGTTTATATTTAAGCTGGTGAGCTTATCTATAATGCCCGAGTGGGGTATTGTATCGAAGGCTTTTGCTAGGTCCAGGTAGGCTGTGTGGACCACCTTTCCCTCGTCAATGGCCTTGGTGACTGTTTCAAAGAAATCAACCAGGTTTAAGAAGCAGGATCTGCCCTTAACAAAGCCGAACTGGGTAGGATCCAGTGTCTGTAGGTCCCCAATATCTTTATTTATGAGGTCCATGATGATCCTTTCCATAGCTTTGCAGACCAAGCTAGTCAGGCTTATGGGGCGATAGTTTCCAGGATCCGTTGAGGCACCACCTTTATGGAGAGGGACCACTGTTGCTGTACGCCACTCTTTGGGCACATATCCTGTAGTAAGGCTGAGATTGAACAGTAGTTTTATGTTTGGGTTTAGCTCTTCTTGGAGTTCATGTAGGACACAGCCCGGGACACCGTCTGGTCCCATTGATGCTGTGTTTTTTGCTTTGGAGAGGGCGGCTCTTACCTGAGCATCTGAGATGTCAGGGGGGCAGCACTCTGCTGGGATAGATATTTGCCCTTTTGGTGGGGAGGGGAGAAGTTTGCGCTGAACCTGTCAGCTAGGATGTTGGCAATGTCTGTGGGTTCAGTGTATTTTTTTGTCATTTTGGACTAATTCTGAGCATATCTGGGAATTACCACCCAGGTTCCTAACATAACTAAAGAAAGCCTTGTGGTTATCCTTAGTGTCCTGTGCAATTTTTCTCTCGATTCTGGCCTTAGACAATTTTATGAGTGCCCGTAGTTTTTTGCTAATACTGATCAGTGATGCCTTCCCTTTTTGGGATTTTGCTCTATCATTTAGTAGCTTCCTCCTTCTATTGTATAGTTTGTTTATGGCTGGGGTCCACCAGACAGGACGTCTGCCTTTGGAGGATTGGGTCTTAGTTTTATTTGGGATCTCATGATCCATGCATTCCTGAAGGTGTTCATAGAATGCGTTTATAAAGGATTCTGCGGTCTGGGCTGTATTTTCCACAGGCCCGGGGGCTTTGAAGGATTCCACCTCGGTTTTGAGGAGTGTGAAATTTGCTTTAGAGAAGTTTTTCACTGTGGTTTTCTGGGCAGGGGGTGGGGTCTGGATGTGAATATCCAGTGAGATTAGTTTATGGTCTGATCTTACCAGTGAGGGATACACTTCTGGTCTGGAGCATAGAGTCCCCATGTTGGTGATGATCAGGTCCAGTATGTTTTCACCTCTTGTGGGAGTGGTAACAAGTTGTTCCATAGCATTTGAGTTTATAAATTCTAGGAATCTTTGGGCTAGGGTGTTGGAGCTAGAGTAATGCTCCCAGTCTATGTTTGGGTAGTTGAAGTCGCCCAATATAATGGTGTTTGGAGAGATCTTCATATTTTCCAGTGTTCTCAGGAAGGCCGAGTGGGGTTCCTGGGTTTGGGAGGGTGGTCTGTAGCAGGCTATAAACTGGAAGGCAGTTTTACCCACTGTTAGTTGCACATGGGTAGTCTCTGATGCTTCGTGCTTTGCCACCCACCTGGAGGTGTGGGTATCTTTGATGAATATCGTTACTCCCCCTCCTTTTGTGGTTCGATCCAAGTTTTGGGGCCGAAAAGCATGGTATGAGGTATAACCTGGTAGTGCTGTGGTGCTTTCGGGAGCCCTGAACCAGGTTTCTGTTACTGCACAGATATCAATGTTCTCCATGCTAAGGAGAGTTTCGAGTGCGTGCATCTTGAGGTTTAGACTTCTGGCGTTGAGTAGCATTACTCTTAGTTTCTTATCCCTTGTGATACCTATGGAGGTGGGTTTGTCTTTTGAGCCTTGCCTAAAAAAGGCTTTTTGGCACTATGGGGGTAGCAAGAGCCTTTGCCAATATCCGAAAGCCCAGGGGTGACAGGTGCAAGCCGTCCCTAGCGAAGCATCGTGGCTTGTCGAGCATATCATCCCAAGCTGACAGGCATTGAATCCCCTTTGAATGACACCAGTACTTAAGCCAGTTGTTGAAATTGATCATCTTGTCTTCATATTGTGGCATCATTCTTGGTGAGGGTAAGATGCTACTCAAGGTCAGGGTCATACCGGCCTGGGCTACATGCTCAGAGAGCTCCTTTATGTCTCTTTTCATGTAGTCCAGGGAGGTACGTCTCAGGTCATTCACACCAGCATGGACAATGACTGAGTCATATTTGTACTTGCCTTGGAGTGACCTGAGTGCTTGTGTTATGTGGCGGATCCTAGCGCCCGACAGGCTGCTCACCGTGACCCTCTCCTTGTTCAGCCTGGTGAGCGGGACGTCAGTGTGCCTGACTATAGAGTCCCCTATTACAAGTGTATCAGGTGTGTTGTTTAGTCTTAAGGACTGTGACTGTTCGGCACACTGGCTTTGTTGGACATGTGTTGCACGTGTTTTGTTTTGGGGTAGCGGTTGCTTGAGTGTCTGCTTTGGAGGTCTCTGCTGCTTAGGCAGATCTTTATTTAGAGTCTCCGAGTATGTTTTTGTGTGATTATGTGTTTGGTTTGCTGTCGTGGTAGGTCTATGTGAGACTGGGATTGTAGTGAGTGTGGTTTCCTTCTCCTCCTGACTGGTTATGCCAGTACTGAGTTGAGAGAGCTTAGCCTCCAGTTTGGCTATATGGCTGCATCTCTCACATGGGTTGGAATTTGTTGGGAGGAGGAGAGGGTTGTCTGTGTACATGAGGCAGTTGTAACATTGCCTCAAGATTCCCAGATTCACCAACTGGACCGGAGAGGAGATTGACAACTGACCTTTGGACATGCTAGAATAATATTGGGAATTCCTTAATAATTGAAAACAAGGGCCAGTGGGGAGTGAGGGTGTAGTGCTTTTAATTTTTAGTGCTGACTTATATAATTGCTTTAGTGAGCAAGTGCCAGGTAACTTAAGTGCAATGTGTTACAGGTAACTTGAATGCAAAAACGACAAACATAGAGGCAGTGATGACTATGGTAGGATGCCCCTGTGGCGAATTTGGCGATTTTGTTGTAGCAGGTCTCTAGCTTGTTTAGATCGCATTGCCTTAGGTTGGTATATATTGGAGAGGCATAAAGTAGGGTGGAGATAAGGTGGGAATTTGCTATTGAAATCTTTGCTGCTTTGGTGAGAAGTTGCTTATTTCTGTACAACGCTCCTAGTTTTTTGTGGACTTTTTTATGGTCATGGATATGTGATTGTCAAATTTTAGTTTTGTCTATTTCCACTCCTAGTAATTTGGTGTGTTCAGTTGGGTATATAGTGGTGTTGTCTTTTGCTGTGATGTTAAAGTGAGAGTTGTTGTTTGGTGGGTTGGAAGATGAGTAGCTTAGTTTTGTTTGGGTTGAGTATTGATTGGGAATCTGATAACCAAGTTTCAACAAAGGAAAAGGCTTCCTGTGTGACTTTTTGCAGTTTGAGTAGGGACTGGGCTGAGCAGATGATGGTCGAGTCATCTGCGCAGTGTAAGAGAGTGCCATGTTTGGTGGCAGAGGCTAGATTATTGGTGAAAACAGAGAAGAGTAGGGGTCCAAGGATGGATCCTTGGGGAACCCCTATGGAGACAGGTAGTTGGGGAGATAAGTCATTCTGCTATACAACAGAATGTTGGCGGTCAGACAGGTAACTGAAACCAGTTGGTGACTGATTGAGAGAAGGATAGGTTACTGAGGACAGAGATGAATTCTTTGTGTGGGACCATGTCAAATGCTTTAGATAGGTCTAGGAAAGTAGCAGAGGAGAGAGAGACATTGTTTTTATGGTGAAGGATAGTGTTAGTAAAGGAGAGTAAGGCAGTGGTGGTGCTATGGTTTGGTCAGAAACCATGCTGAGTATTGGAAAGGAGGTAGTCTGAGACCTGAGAGTGTATGCATCTCTCTAGTATTTTGGAGAGAGAATAGCTATGGGGCAGTAATTGGTTAGTTCTGTGGAGGGGAATTATATGTGATACTTTCCACAGTGTGGGAACGTAACTTTCCGACAGAGATCGGTTAATCAATATGGATACTGGGTAGGCCAGAGCATCAGCTGCGATTTGTAGGTATTCACTAGGCAGGTTGCCTGCTGCTAATTTGGTGGGCTTAAGTTTAGTTAAGAGTTTTTTTTTATGTTGGAGGTAGGTACAGGAGAAAAATAGAAGGCAGTGGGGAGATTACTAGTTGAATGTGTGGGTTGGAGGGGAGGGGGGGTTGTTTTTAGCTAGTGATAGTATGGTTTGTGTGAATTGTGTGTTGAATGAGGTAGCATTATTTTCGGTGGAGTGAGGGATGTTAGAAGGAGGAGTACTGACTTTACCTGGGTGGGGGATGGAGTTTATGGAGGACCAGAATTGTTGGGGCTGTGTTGGGAGGAGTCTAGGGCAGACTGGTAGTATTGGAATTTGTCCTGTTTTATTAGCTTTTTGACTGTATTGCGTAGTTCTAGGAATTTCTGTCTAGTTGAGGGGGGTTTGGTTTTGCGCCAGTGCTCCCAGGCTTTATCTCTGTTTTTCATTTCTGACTTAGTTGTTTTCTGTAGCCATGGGGAGGGTTGTGCTTTGGTTCTGGAAAGTCTTATGGGGGCATGGTAATTAAGGATGCTCAGGAAGGTAGTATTAAAATATTCAACTGCGTCATCAAGACTGAGGTACTTTAGAGGATGCCAGTTACATTCTTTGAGGGATGAGATGAATGAGAGTGGGTTAAAGTTTAGTTTTTACGTATTTGACGGTAGATGACAGGTTTAGCTTGGTATAGGTATTTTTGAGTAGGAGTGTTGATACTGATATACTCATACTGAATATATATACTTTTGGCTTATGAGTAACAGTGCCATGGCAGAAACATGTAGTTCATTAAAAGTATTTTGGGAATCATTGAAACTGGTTTCATGGAAGTGCAATAAATTGGACCAAGGAAGTAAAAGTAACTGTACATTTCATGTTCCAGCATTGTACCAACATAACTGGAAAATAAGTTTGAAAGTAGAGGTAGCAGGATTTGGAATCTGAATAGTGGAAGTGGAGTATTAGTCATGGGAATGAATTCTGGACTTGGCATATTTTTGGAATACTTGTTTGCATAAGAGGGAGATTTTTGGTAGTTTTTTTTCCTTTGCCTTAATTATGAATAGTGGAGGTGGACTATTATAGGCATGGGAATAAATTCTGGACCTGGTATATTTTTGGGATATTTGTTGTCCACATAAAAGGGAGATATTTGGTAGTTTTCTTTTGCCTTAAAATGAATTTAATAACGATTTGCAAAATATTTTGTTTTAGGAATATAAATCTTGAAACATTTTGAATGTAGAGGATTTAATTTGGCATGTGATTGATTTAAAGCAGTTTGGCACAGTGTAATCTGATAAGTAGGACAATGTATCATCAATTTTACATAGTATAAACACTTAATGTGTTATTGAATGTTTGGAGTGGACATAATGTCATTCTGAATAAGGATTAAGCAGCATCTTGTAGAAGTGAGAGAATTTATGGACCATGTCTTGGGAAACTGGATGTTGTATCCAAAGGATTGAGTTTTGCAAAGCATAAAAACACGTGTTTCTCAGTCTTCTTGGGTAGGAGTCTGTCAGCATGGCACATTTGCCTACTCTTCCTTGCAAAAGCTCTCCAAATCTGTCAGATTGTGATGGCATCTCTTGTGAGCAGTCCTCTTCAGGTCATCACACATATTTTCTATTGGAATTCGGTCTGAGCTCTGGCTGTGGGTCATTCCAAGACTTTAATTTTCTTCTGGTGAAGCCATTCTTTTGTTGATTGCATGTATGCTTGGGGTCATTGTCGTGTTGAAAGGTGAAATTCCTCTTCAGCTTTCTTCAGACGCGTGAAGGTTTTGTGCCAAAAGTAACTGGTGTTTGGAACTGTTCATAATTCCCTCCACCTTGACTAAAGCCCCAGTTCCAGCTGAAGAAAGGCAACCCCAAAGCATGATACTGCCACCACCATGCTTCACCGTGGGGGTGGTGTTCTTTTGGTGATGCAAAGTGCTGTTTTTGCGCCAAACGTACCTTTTGGAATTGTGGCCAAAAAGTTCAACCTTGGTCTCATCAGACCATAACACATTTTCCTACATGCTTTTGGGAGACTTAGATGTATTGCTTTGCAAATTTTAGCCGGGCCTGGGTGTTTTTCTGTGTAAGAAAAGGCTTCTGTTTTGCTACTCCACCTCATAGTCCAGACGTGGAGAATAGAGAAGATTGTTGTCACAACCAGTACTTGCCAGAACTTCCTGCAGCTCCTTCAGTGTTGCTGTAGGTCTCTTGGCAGCCTCCCTGACCAGTTTATCAGTTTTGGAGGGACGTCCAGTTCTTTGCAACATCACTGTTGTCCCATATTTTCTCCACTTTTTGATGACTGTCTTCACTGTGTTCCATGGTATATCCAATGCTGTGGAAATTTTTTGTACCCTTCTCTTGACTGATACCTTTCAACAATGAGATCCTTTTGATGCTTTGTAAGCTCTTTGCAAACCATGGCTTTTGCTGTAGCAGGCAACTGAGTAAATGTCAGGAAAATCCTACTAGGACAGCTGAACTTTATTTGGGGTTAATCCGAGTATCTTTAATTGATGTTGTGTGTACCCAATACTGAATGCTGTAATTAAACAAAGTATTAGTTTTATGGGTGTGCACACTTGTGCAACCAGCTTATTGTATGTTTTTTTATTTTTTATATTTTTTCCCTAATTTGTTTTTCAATGGAATTGTACAGGTTGTAGGTAACATTAAAGGTGGGAAAAGTTTTGAAATGATTTATTGTGGTCTCTTATCACAAAAACTTGGCATTTTAACAGGGGTGTGTGCACTTTTTGTATCCAGAGTGTGTGTGTGTGTGTGTGTGTGTGTGTGTGTGTGTGTGTGTGTGATTTATTTATTTATTTATATATATATATATATATATATATATATATATATATATATATATACACACACACACACACACATTCAACAAGTATTGTGTGATACTGATGGTTAATTCTGTATTAAGCAGATCATGGGCTGTTTTATGTTCCAAATGGTACTGTGATGTAATCAGGCATTTGTATAAAGATAGTTTCAGTATTATGAAATAAGTTGTAATTTAACTCTCTGTATATTTGTATAGTTGCTTTGGTGCTCTTCAGTATCTTGAACATTTAACATGACCGTTTATTTTTGGGATATACTATTTTCTTTTTGGGATATGCTATTTTCTTTTTGGGATAGTGTTTTTTTTTTTTTTTTTTTTTTTTGCATTGCTTCTGTTCTTGAAAGGAGACTTTGGATTATCTGGGCAGCTCTTGGCTCTCTTGTAACAAGACCGGTTGTGACATTTCTAATTGCTTTTTTCCTGGAGCTTCTATTTCACTGTACTACAGGTGTCAGAATCTTTTTTTTTATGTAGAGCTTTTTATTTTCCCACTGAAACATGGGGTCTTGATTTGTCTACCTTATCAACTACTTCATCTTGTGGCTGTGGAGTTGGCTTAAGTCTGTGTTTGTAAATTTGTTAAGTCTTTGACAGTGACTGTTCTAGTAGTATTTGGAATATTTATTTTATTGTTTTGTTGCATTAATTTTATTCGGGATTTCAGGCAGTGGTAACTTTGATGTAGGCAGTTTTGCTTTTCGTTTTCTTTATCTATTAACTGAGCTGGTCTTGTCACTCAAGGATTAGAGCACTGGTCTAGTAAACGAGGGGTCATAAGTTCAAATCTCATCAAGGCCTGTACCTGTCATTTAAAAGAGAATATATGGACTTGATGACTTCTTGTTTTAGAGAACTTGAAATAATTCATAAAGAGAGCCCTTACTAAAAGGATGCAAGGCCTAAACTACATATCCAAGCCCTGTCATTATACTATGTATCCTACAGACTGCTAAGAGATGATCTGAGTCTTGCATACAGGGGATCTTCTGATGCATTACTGATGGATTTACTGCACATCAGTAAGTCAAATAATATCAGAAATACTTTGTCTAGAGATCTAAACCTCTTCTGCAATATCAACAGAATAGTTTGGAGGGACAGATATGTTTCACAAGTACTGAGGAACAAACTCCCCATCAATATAAAATAAAGTTCATCCTTGTACATTTTCAAGTGCCACTTAGATCTGTGGATGGGAAACGGAAAATTTAGCTCAGGACTGTCCCCTGTGCTGTTAATGTAAAGAGGCAGCTCCTAAGTGCTTCATCCCATTCATGGGTTCCTGTAGATTATTTTTGGTATCATCCCAGTTATTCTCATTGGGGTAATATAATTGACCATGGTGTGGGTAAGGTCAGTCTGTAACAAAATGGGATAGGTTATTTTGAGCACACAAAGGGAACTGGCTAGATTTTAAAAAATTATCCTAGTACTTGCCTGTGAACCTGTGAGCATGAGATGATGGCTTCTGTAAACTTGAGGGGGAAAGTCAGTTCCTGTTAGAATGGCGAATGCTAGCATTTCATCCTTTGGCTTGTTTGTGTTGCAGTGCACAGTTCTGTTTTACGTGTTCTGTTTGAGATGACATGGCTTTCATTGCTGTTTCTTTGCACTGTTTAGTTATTTCTGGATGTGATTCATATAGCTGTTCTCCCCTGACTCTGAACCTTTATCAATTCTGAGCATTGTTTTTAGTCTTTATTTAATCAAATTAAAACTGATTTACTTTTTTTTTTTTTTTTTACTGATTTTTTGTACATACTAACTTATCTTTTCTTTGTACCCTGTTTTCTGAAACTGCATTTCTAATTCTGTGTCAGTACATCTCTAAACTTGTGATTTTTTTTGTCACAAGTAACTGCAGAATTACCAAATCTGACAGTCATTCATGCTTCTTTAGTAAATAAGCTATACTGTAAGTATCTGATGTAGTGCATTAACTGGTCTGTAGTTCATAGGTTCATAGATTAGTACTAAGCTAACTGCCCTTTCGAGCCATTTTAAGCTTAGCCAATTATCCCTTGTGAGCCTCAAACCCTTCACTTTTTAAGATCATGCTTTAACATTGTATCTGAGGTGCTTCAAGGGAGAAACTTTTGAATATGCTTTGCAAGGATTTGTGGTCTGTTTCCACCTTTGCTTCATTATCATGGACATGTGCACTATCATGCACTTCTGACTGGTATCATCTTGCAATGTAGCTTATTCGTAAAGCCTTATTTTGTTCATCTTGCAATGTAGCTTATTCGTAAAGCCTTATTTTGTTCTAACAGCTTTCTTAGTGGCATAGCTTAGAAGCTGTCTTGGAATTACACTGGGTTTGTACTTTGCAAGATTTTGCATTATTCCATACGTTTGTATTTTTTCCTGCCTTTGGCTTTTTCTACATTAGGCTTCGATCATCCCAATATTAGAATGAGCTGTGTGTCTCAGATTTGTCAGTTATTTTGATTCCCTAATTAAATTTGAAGTTGCAGTCTGTTTCTTTCCATCCTTTTTTGTCTGACCCCAGCCTACAAAGTGCTTGGTGCACCATTCAAGCCTTAAATTACTTGTGCAGCAGCAGCTCCTCGGGGCATCTTCTTAACTGTGCATTTAACTGGCACAGTTTAGAGCTTTGTTCTTCTAGCTTTTATTTGCCTATATCCCTGGTTGGATTTTTTTGAGACCTCTTCTTTAGCTGTAATCAGTAGTTCTTAATGATGCCCATTCTTTCACTGCGGTTTTGCCCTGTTCCCTTCTGAGAGTTACTGATATTTGTCTAGAAGAATGTATTTCATGCAGTTTCAGGTTTTATCCTTGTGTGATATTAAAATGTGTAAGTAAATCTGTATATTCATTAAGAATATACTGTGATGTCAGGTTTTTTTTTTTTCAGTGATTCAGTGTACTTGCTATGTCAGTCTGTTTCATTTCCTAGTATCAAACAGAGCTGACACCTGGCACATTTGCATGAAAAACAATATGCACATTCTTTTGAACACACTTTGTTTTTCCTTTTACAAGTCTTTGCAAAATGTTTCTTTCTAGTAAAGATTATGCAGATTTTGCTAAGTGCAGGATGATACTTTATAGCCACACCTAGTATGTTGGGCATTGAATTTTAATTGCTCAGGCATGTGTCAAAGCAATGGTGGTTTTTCTGAAACTGTGCTTTGATTTGTATTGATTGTGTTCTTATTTGAACGGGGGGCATGCTAGTTATTCACAAAATATAAAAGGATTGAAGGGGTCCTGTAGCCTCACAGGCTAGCTTGTAAGTTCAGAAATCTTGATATCATTGGATGCTTTGTTCTCTGTAAAAGTAGAATTCATGAAGGGCTGCTTCTGCAAAATTGTATTTCAGGATTGTTTTTTCCTAATATCATTGTTCTTGATCGCTAATTTATCGCAAAACTTAACTCTTCCGGCATGTCTTCTAAAAATTGTTTTAAAACCAGCTGCATGTTATGGAAATAGAACAGTGGATGTCTGCCATTGCATTATTTCAATTGGTGCATCCATCTTAACATACTGATGTTATTATGGAAGCACTTTGTAATTACTTAGTTGTAAAATTACTTTGCAGTTGTAAATATTTACCAAACTGTTAGTTTTCTGCCAATTTTTTAATTAATTACTTAACAGTTTTTAATAAATGGAGATACCCTGTCCTTTCATGTGTGTGTTTTGTGAGGGGGGTAGCACTAATGCTTCCAGCAGTGACATTGAGAGAATGTGACTACAGCTGTCCAATGTTCTATTTTCATAATTCAGGAGTGTTTTACAACTTAAATTTTAGAACAAATGCTTGTAGAAAAAATGTTAGTTTTACAATAAATTAGTGATAAGCACAAAGATAAGATCAAGAAAATGGTAAATCGTCTCACTTGCTGTCTCTCTCTTTGAAGAAATGAAGAATTAATGGGAGTTGCACAGATGTAGTAGTTGTGGAGAAACTGTCTTCCTGGAGGTCTTGTAGAGGATTTGGTGTTGCAAGCATCAATCTCCTGTATTACTGCTGGCATGTCATTGAAAGGCAGAGTCAGCCAGAATGCCGGGGCGTATGTATCCCTTGGAGAGCTAGAAGGTCACCACTGCCAGTCTGGATGTGGCTACATTGAGTTCTAAATGGGTGCATGCCATTTATAACTTTTCTCTTCTGAGTTTTTAGTATAATGTTGGAACCTCCCTGAGGGTGCATTATCTCTGGTTTCTTGAAAAGACATTAAAGAACTTTTCCCAGAGTATATAACCACAGAAGAGTAAGAACAACTCCTGGGGAATTGAGTCCCTGTTTTGAGGGGCTGTCATTTTTAAAAGGGTAAAAGTAGGAGTGGGAGGTGGCAGATGGGTAAGGGCTATGCCAGGTGCTATGGTTGATGAAGACTGGGAGCATACTACCTTTTTTTTTTTTTTTTTTTTGTGTTTTTTGGATATTAATCATCTTAACCTGATTTTTAACAAATTTAAACAAGAAAAGAGAGTTCAATAGACCTGAGCAGCTTTGTGCAGAACTAAGGGCTTTGATTTAATTTGGGGAAATGTATGTATTGCTAGCGGAGATGCCCAGTTGAGCTATGACCATTTGCAGTGAAATCCTCTAGCAGAAATGTGTAAATATCTGTCCACAATTCTTGTTTCAGTTAATATGACTGAGCTCAGTGTGGGAGGGAAATACCATAGAAATTGCAGAAAATAATGGTTGTCTCTGATTAAAGGGCAAAAAAAATCCACAGAAACAGAAGTACTTCCTGTACAGTGACCTTTTTTCAAAGGAGGTACAGGATGTAGTAAGAAAGGAGGGGTCATGGTCAGTAACTTATCAAAAAAAAATGAAACCTAGATTCCTCGCAGTAAGACGGCAGCTGCTAGTTTCCTTTCTAAAAGTTTTTCCTGCTCTGTAACAGCATAATCCTTGTAGATTGTACATATCATGCCTAGTAGTCATCTGTTCTCCACTGTACTAGAAATGAGCCTTAGATTAGCAATTGGGGAGGGGAAGCAAATTTTATGCTTCTACTGCTAATTCCCTGTGGTAGTTGGCACATGCACATGACTGAAGTACACCCCTTGTCTGTGAATTTTTTCTTTTTGGGTTGTTTTCCCCTTGTTCCACTGGGAGGCCGCAGTGGTGCAGCGGTTAGCATTGCCGTCTCACAGCAAGAGGTTCTCTGGTTCGATCATCGGCTGGGTGCCTTCTGTGTGGAGTGTGCATGTCCTCCCTGTGGTCGCTTGGGTTTCCTCCAGATGCTCCGGTTTCCTCTCTCATCCCAAAGACATGCTGTAGGTGGATTGGACACACTCTAAATTGGCCCTAGGTGTGAGTGCGTGTGTGCCTTCTGTGGAAGGTTGGGTGCCGGGCTGGCAACTCGACACTGTAACAACACCACTGCCAATCATGAGCGGACAGGTGATCTGCTGTGGCAACCACTAACTGGGAAAAGCCGAAAGAAAAAGATTTCCCCTTGTTCCATAGCCTCATCCAATCTGTTTACTGTCAGCCATGTTATAAGTGGTCTGTGGCAATGATTGTCTATCTGCAACTGGTCTGTCAATTCCACAACACGCAATACTTTTTTATGGCTGCTTTCATGTCTGTGGCCCTTTTTTGTGCACATCCATGTTTTGCAATGAACTCCTGAATTGAAGTTGTCACCGGACATGAAACTTATGTCTTGTGACAACTTCATAGTCTGGAAACGTTCCAGACTAGCAAGCCTTTTACCTAGAGTCTAGAGTGCTGTGCTGCATATGAACCCTTCACCAGATCTTTTCAGCTGCATGGAGTAGAAATGGCCCTAGGCTGATCTCGGTCTCGGTCTCTCTCTCTTTTCTGAAATATGTTGTGTTTTTGTCAATCTGACAAAGTGCTCCTTCTCTAAGGTTGGACTGTGTTATTAGAAAGGACTGCTTTGACCTCCTCACCATCCTACCCTTGGCCTTGAACCTCCGTCTCTGATCTTCTACCTTGGCTGATTTTGTCAAATTCATTTATACTGATATCTGAGTTAATGCAATTCTGTTCTATGTGGGTGCATCTCCTCAGGCATGGACAATGACTAGGTTACATGGATCCTGATATGACTGCACTGGCAACCATCTAGCACCCTTTTCTGTACAGGATCTCTGGACTGGTATCTCTATTGCTAGATGAAAGCTGACGTGTTTTGTTCCTTGGACTCCTCCCCTCAGAGGCAAGCTAGGAAGTGAGTGTAAGAAGTACACAGACTTGCTTGTAGAAACTCTAGGTTGTATGTGGATGAAGATGAAAGGCTGAATTCACAGCAGTCCAACAAGAAGTCCCCAACTCTGGGGAAATGCTTTAAAAGTCTAGGCCAAGATAAGGTGTGCTCTCAAATCCCTCCTCTATGATAAAGGATTATTCTATCAGAAATTCATTTCTTTTATAGTCATTCTCCTCTGGTGGCCCTAACCACCTGTGGTTGTGGTTCATTTGATGGCACTGACTTCCCTTAAAGAAGTCTCCCATGCCCTTTGGTCGATCCATGTAGTGGTCATTCACGGGCGCAAGACCATTTTGGCAAGAATGTTTTACTTTTCACTCTTATTCACACTGAGGAAAGTAAACTACATGTCCCATTGTAGTCCCAGAGGGACTTTTTCAAAGGAACCATGCAAGAATCTGAGACAGTTACCAGATGAGGAGATGAAGTTTTTTTCCCTCAAATGTCATCAGCGTTCTTCATTTCTGATGTCTGCATGTACCTTGCACCCAGTACAGTGGGTAGTACAGTATGGCTAATAGACCAGTTGCATAAACTTTATGGATGGTACAGCATGAGTGACAGGCCATTGTATAGCTGTTGAACTTCATTACTATCTATGTCTTATGGACTTTGCCAAGACCATTAGTGTCCTCAGTGTCCCATTTAGCAGAAACCGTACCCTTCTGTTTGGACAGACAATAAAAGCTGAACTTGAAAGATTAGAACAAGAGGACAGTACCCTCACTGCTGTTTGGCTTTTCTAAGGTTCATTGAGGCCTATGCCAGATTTTTGTCTGACGTGGTCAAACAGTATGACAGTAGAGGCTCAGGCAATTGCTACAGAGGCAGTAAAAAAATACTCCAGTTGTCAGTCCTTGATAGCAAGGGCAATCTCTCTAGCCTCCATGTCACCTTTGCTAAGATCTGTGGCAGCATCTGGAAGCTGTAACACCATTTCAGACTTCTCTGATAAACGCAGGACCTACTGTTTTTGCATTTTTAACACTGGTAAATTTGCAACTATATGTTTAACTCAAAACATCTGACAAGTCAGTGTGATAGATAACATAAAATTATTTACAGAACTCTAGCTAGCTATGCTGGCATATGTACACATGTACTGCCCGACTCTTCCTGGCACACATGGCAGCACTACCTCATAACCCCCCCCGGAAAACTCAAATTTTTCAGGTGACCGCGGAAAAACGTTGCTCGAGAGAAATCTGCCTGTCTGGGAACACTTTAACCTGTACCCTATCTTGAGAGCCCATCTGCACTGGCATTGCTGTCCCCACTACGGTGCTGCACTGTTATGTCATATGTCTGCAACCCTGGGCTCCATCTTAATAACTTGGCATTTTGCTGGCTGGTTCTAAGTAGCCATGTTAAGGGATTGTGGTCTGTAACCACAGTGCATTTCCTTCCATACAGGTAGGACTGAAGTTTCTGCAGTGCACATATTCTTTTTCTACAGCTGCATAACTTTCCTACCTGGGTTAGAGTAAACCTGGCTAAATACTGCCCCTACCCCATGGTTTGAAGCATCCACCATTTTGTGGGAGCAGCCGGAGTGCCATTTTGTGGGAGCAGCTTAATTGACAGGAATGAGTATCATAACCTGCTGTCTCACAGCATACTCTCAAGCTTGAGCATTCCTGTCATACCAGACTTTTTCTGTTGTTAGGCTCCTGCCAGGTTCTCCTGGGCCAAGCCCATGAGCTCCCTAAGCCTTGTCGTGAAGTTTAGGACATGTGCCACAACAGACACCTTGTGGGGTTTGCACTTGTAGACCAGTGTGCGTGTGGTACCTTAAAGAGCCATTCCAGTCTATGGATGCATGCAAGCAAGAGTGCCATTTTGTGGGAGCAGCCGGAGTGAAAGCCTGCATGATTGTAGCAGTCGGTCAGTTAGTTCATTTATGTTTTATGTTTGACAGCCATCCTGATGTTTGTGTGTAATAAACACCCAAGCCTCATCATCTTATTTTTATACACAGGAGGAGTGTCATGGTGTCCGAATGGGATCCAAAGTCATAACTATGAGGAGCACAGTCAGTAATGGAGGACTATACACAAGTGAATCATCCAAAGCTCAAATGACTCAAAACAGTTCAGAACAATTTAATTCCAGGCACTACAACTCATTTAAATGATTTTTACACAACAAATATAAAACGAAGCATTCTCAAAACAAATTTCTAATTAAATGAAATGTTCAAAACTGCGATATATTGATAAAAAGTACTTGAAATAGCTTCTGAAATGTATAAAAAGGGAAAACTGTAGAATGTGCTTCTTTGGCTACTTCAGATTTCTTTATTTAAGAAAAAGTGTTGGCAAGTGTATGCAGTTTTACTGTACACTTTTTTGACAGAGTACAGGTATTTCAGAGATTGTTGTGCAGTTGAATATTTTTCAAGTACTTTGTGTATGTTTGAACATAGTTACAAGGGGCAGGTTTATACTACTGCTGTTGGCAAGGCAGATGGATTTTGCAGACCTGTTCCACTTGTGTTTGATGATGATGTTGCAGAAAATTGGAGTGTGTTTGAGCAAGAGTACAATATTTTCCTACAGGCTGCTTTTTCTGACGGACGCACGTACAAAGGAATTTATTCTACTTAATCTAGCTGGTTCAGAAGCCATTTAAAGGGAGCATTTTGTTTGTGTATGCACTTGCCATGTTTGCGGGGGGGGGGCACCATATTGTGGTACCGGCTGAAATGCAGGAAGACCCTGAATGCTTAAAACATAAAATTTGCAACCCCCAAAGGAATATTACAATGGAAAGGCACATAGCATACACAAGATATTTACTTTACTTTACTGGAAAGGCTCACTCAGACTCTGCTACAGTTTGCTGTGAGGGAAATGTTAGTTTGCTTTTTATTTATTGTATTCTGTATTACTTTATTTCCTTTTTCTATTTTGTATACAGTGATTTGTTTTCTTTACACTCTGTTTTAGTTGTATTCTGCTATTAACTGCATATTAAAAAACTTGACACCACACCACAGCTCTATCTCTTGTGAGTCGGACAGAAATTTATCCCACCCTCCCACCTAGTTGCTGTTGTGTTCTTAAACACCACTGTCTTTCTAGTTGCCTGCCCCTTATGTTAATTTGATCATGTGTCTGATTTCCTCTCTGCTTTTACTGGTTGGTGTGAGTTAGCATAGAATTATTTTGTGAAATCGCTCCCCTTCAAGTGTTTGACGATGTTCTGTTCAGACTCGGACACTTTCAGTGACATTTTTCCTGTAAAAGGCTTCAGTACTTAATTTATTGAGCTCATATCTAGGCATGTGTAAAGGTCAGTTCTCTGTGCTTTCTCCTGTTAGCCTGGTGAACTTGGGCATCCTGAGGCAATGTAGTAACTGCCTCATGTACACAGACAACCTTCTCCTCTTAACTCCCAACACTGTGACTTGTGAGAGATGCACATATATAGCCAAATTGGAAGCCAAGCACTCTCCAGCCAAGTCTGGATTAGCCAGTCAAGAGGAGAAGGTTAACACTTTCACCACACCACATTCAACACATAGCCCTCCAGAACATACACCACCACAACCATCACATAGTAACACAAAACACGCACCTACTTTTACGGAGGCTGTCAATAAAAATCTTCCCAAACAGAGATTTGTGAGGCAGAAACACAAACAACCACCATATCCCAGCACAAACCATGACACACACAGCTCACATAAACAGTGTGCCACTCAACCAAAACCCATAAGGCAAAACAACTTACCCAGTACACTAGTCATATGTGACTCCATAGTAAGGCACACTGATGTCCCACTCACTAGGTTGAATAAGGAGAAAGTTACGGTCAAAGCCTAGTACACGCCTATGAAGCCACATAACGCACTCTCTTAGGTCACTCGACAACAGGTACAAATATGACTCTGTCATTGTCCATGTTGGTGTGAATGACCTGAGATGGGCGTCCCTGGACTACATGAAAAGAGACCTAGAGGAGCTGTTGGATCTTGTAGCCCAGGCAGATGTGACCCTAGCTCTGAGTATGATCCTACCATCACCCACAATGATATCAACAGTACAAGCAGAAAATGATTTGACTTCAACAATTGGCTAAGTTTGTGGTGTCATTCTAAGGGGATCCAGTGTCTGTTTGCCTGGGATGACATGATCGACAGACCTCGATGCTTCGCCAGAGATGGTCTGCACTTGTCACCCCAGGGATTCCGGATACTGCCCAAGGCTCTTGCCACCCCTATAGTGCCTTTTTTAGGCAATGTCCTGAAGCCAAAATTAGCACCATAATACTACAAGCAAAAAAAAGTCGAGAGTAATGCTACTCAACGCTAGAAGTCTAAATCTCAAAATGCACTCGCTCGAAGCACTCCTTAAAATGGAGAACATCGACATCTGTACAGAGACCTGGTTCAAGGCTCTAGAAAGCACCCCAGCACTACCAGGTTATAATTCATACTGCACCTTTCGGCCCCTAAACCTGGACCGAAGCACTAAAAGTGGTTGTGTCTCCATATTCATAAAGGATATGCACACCCCCAGACTAGTAGCCCAACATAACACATCAGAGATATTTCAGGTACAACTAACACTGGGTAAAACTGCAATCCAGGTTGTAGTCTGCCATAGATTCCCCCACCAAGTCCCAAGACTCCCACTCCACATTCCTAAACACACTGGAAAATATTAGGATACAACCCAATACCCTTATACTGGGAGACTTTAACTACCCCTCCATTAACTGGGAAAATTACTCATGTACCAACACACTTGCTCAACGTTTTCTGGAATTTATTAATTCCAATGCCCAGGACCAACTCATTCTTACCCCCACCAGTGGTAGAAACATCCTTGACCTGGTCAGTACTAACATGGGCGACCGTTGCTCTACACCAGTAATCAACTCCTCCCTGGTCAGATCTGACCACAAGCTAATCACCATGGATATCCACATCCCGCTCTCAACCCCCCCCCCCATATAAAGGAAACCACTGTAAAAATACTTCTCCAAAGCCAGTTTTGGACTTCTAAAAACAGAGGTGGCTAACTTCACAACACCCATGCAAATGGAAAATAGGTGTATAACAGAATCATACACCAGTGCACTGTATGAGCACCTACACAAGTGCATGGAAAGGGCCGTACCAAACTGAACCAAGACGTTCTCCTCCAAAAAAAAAAAAGAAGCCAATCTGGTGGTCCCCACTGTAAATAAACTCTACAACAGAAGGAAAAAACTGTTGCAGAAAAGGGTGAAGTCTCAAGACTGGAAAAACTCCCTCCCTTGTCAGCTTCAGCAAAAAAAACTGAGAATCCATTATCAAGCTAGCTACGAAAACAAAATTGCTACAGATTCTAAAGACAATCACAAGGCATTCTATAGTTATGTCAAGAATCTACATGGCAATACTCGGATCTGCTCTGAGTTACAACACCATGACCAACTGATATTGCCAGCATATTGGCCAACAGGTTCAGTGTGAACTTTACCCCCCCTTTCACCCCCTACAGGGCCTATAACCAGCCTCATTTCAGGCTTTGTTCCTACTGAGTGGCGCACTGCTATGGTCATCCCACTCCACAAAGGGGGAGTGACTACAGACCTTTGGAACTACCACCCCATTAGCCTGACAAGTCTAATATGTAAGGCTATGGAGAGCATTTTCGTGGACCTTCTAAATAAGGACATAGGGAATATTCAAACTCTGGACCCCATGCAGTTTGGGTCTGTGAAAGGTAGATCATGCTTGCTCAACTTGATGGACTTCTTCGAGTCTGTCACCAGAGCTGTGGATGGGGGCAAGGTAGTTCACACAGCCTACCTAGATCTTGCCAAGGCCTTCAACACCATACTTCACTCAGGAATCCTAGATGGAGTCACTAAACTAGGCATAAACCCCTATGTCATAAGATGGGTTGCCAACTGGCTCACTGATAGAACCCACACTGCGAAAGTAGCGGACTCAAAAGTCTGACTGCTGACCAGTTACAAGTGGTGTCCCACAGGGATCTGTCCTAGGTTCTCTCCTATTTGACATCTACTTCTCTGAAGTTGAAGCCAACACAAAGGGACTCTGGTTGACCAAGTTGGTAAATGATTGCAAACTGGGAGCCATTATTGATTCTTCAACTGATTGTAGACATTCTACAAAAAGACCTCACTGACACCAGTGGCTGGTGCCAGAACCATGGCCTTAAGCTCAATGCCAAAAAGTGCATTTTCATTCCCTTTGGGAAAAATTCAGTGCCCATGAACTACCACATAGACAGTAGTCCACTAAACACCGAAGGTGTGATAGAGACCTGGGGACACAGGTTGACAGCAACCTCTCCTTTGATAACCACATTGCCACTGTAGTCAGAAAGTCCTTCTGTGTGGCTCCTCTCATTACAAAAGGTTTCTCATCCAGGAAGAAAGAGGTCAAAATCTCTTCTACTCGTCCCTCATTAGACCTATTATAGAATGCAACACCTCATTTGATATGTACCTCACAAGACACCTAGAACAACTGGAAAGTCCACAAAAATACCTCACGAAGAGGATCTTGGGCCTTGGAGACGCACTCTATACGGACAGACTCAAAAAAACTTCAGCTATACTCTGTCTTTCTTATCTCCTACTTAGAGGTGATCTCTGCTTCAGACTCGTACAGAAAGCAGAATAGTTGGGTTGCAAAATGATCCCCATTGCCCCCTATTGGCCTCGACAGATATGGTTTCTGTTTCTGCACCTCCACCTTCTAAACCAGCATTGGGTTCTGGACCCGGTGCCAGATCTGTTGATTCATCAGTCAGGCGGGTTACACCAATCCCTTCAGACTCTCAAGCTCACAGCTTGGTTTCTCCACTTCCTACCTTAGCCAGGCTTCCAAGCATCTCCCCAGCAGTTCGTGATATTATTGTTTCCTCCCATAAGTTACCTACGTTAAAGTCATATGCTAACAAAAGGAAAATATTTTCTTACTGGGCATAATCTAGAAACATAGACCCCTTTTCAGCCCCAGTCCATCAAATTCTAGAATTTCTAGCAGAGCTTTTTCAGTCTGGTGCGGTTGCTGCTACCGTCAGGGTACAACTGGCTGCCCTATCTAATTTTCATATTAGAATTCTTAATTCTAGCATAATGTCTCATAAGCTCTGCAAAGCCTTCATGAGAGGAACATCTCTTCTTAGACCCCCAGTGAGGGATCCACCTTCTCCTTGGGATCTCAATTTAGTTTTGACTTCTTTGATTCTGCCTCCCTTTGAACCAGCAGCTTTATGTCCCTTAAAATTTCATTCATGGAAAACACTTTTTCTGGTTGCTATTACCTCAGCTAGACGCGTTTCAGAACTCCAAGCACTCTGTGTTCGTCCTCCATATATGGTGTTTCACAAAGATAGAGTTTCTCTGAGAACCAACCCATCCTTCATACCAAAAGTCTGTTCAGAAAACAATTTAAATCAATCCATTGGTTTCCCCGTCTTCTTTCTCAATCATAGCAACAAGGCAGAATACAGTCTTCACCAACTGGATGTGCCATTACGTTTTTTACCTCCATAGGACCAAAGAGTTAAGTAAGTCAGACCATTTATTTCTCTCCTATGCTCACAATAAGCAAGGTCTTCCAATTTTAAGGTGACCTTTATCTAAATGGTTATCTGACACCATTGCTTTTATTTATCAGTTAAGACATAAACATCTACCAGCAAAATAGAAAGGTCATTCTACTAGAGCATTAGCCACTTCTGTAGCCTTTCAGTCTAAATTGCCCATAGACTCCATTTGTGCAGCTGCCACTTGGGCAAACCCTCATACCTTTATCTCTCATTACAAAGTGGATGTGGTCTCCCAGAGCAGGGCTTCCTTTGGTTCCACTGTTCTGAAGAGTCTGTTCCAATGAGCCACCCGGGGTCTTTAGGTGCTAGGGACGCTGTCCCAAACAGCAACAATGAAGGCGAGATGGGACAACTTTAACATAAAGAAGTTATGTATTTACCATAACGTTCCATGTTAGTTGTCCTTCATCTCACCTTCCTTCTCTCCTTCCTGGAGGATTGAGAGGAGTTAACTATGGTTTCACTGGCTGATTTCCTTTTTTCTTGGTTCACATGCCAGGTAATTTTATGACCGTTTACTCTGATCTTTTATTTTGGTAAATCAGTTTTAGGTTACTGGTTACTTTATATGTCTAGTGTGTGCTATCTCAAATGATATTTGGGTAGCTGACGCTGGGTATTCTGGGATAAGGGTTAGCCTCGAGCCAGTAAATAGCTCTCTAGCTATAGAAGTAGGCCGAGTTGGAGCTGAGGATCGGCTCCGAACCCAAACAGCAAGAAGGAAGGCAAGATGAAGGACAACTAACATGGAACGTTATGGTGGGTACATAACTTCTTTTTTTATAAAAAGTTGTCATTTCAAACAACACTCTGTGCAACTGGCATGACTAGGAGGAAAGTGCAGCAGAACACTGGAGGCACTATTTGCTGTCGTGTGAAGTACAGCAGTGTGGAACACCTGTTTTTATGCTCTCGCATTAATGAAGTTGGAAAAGTATGTTCCCATTATTTCTGTAATTATATTCCATTGTTCTGTATGCTACTTTCATGTTGAATACTGGTTTGTAGTCATCAGGGGCTGAAATGATGCTCCCTTTAGTGGCCACTGTAGCTTATCACCTTAAAATAATGTATCTTGTGTTGAGTTGCTTGTTAAAGTGAATATGTGAAGGTCTAAGGTTGTGTTTAATCTTGGGTAGAAAAATGAATAAATCAGTGTAAAAAGGGTACGCCGACTTTGATTTAGTTAGTTGGGATATTTTGCAGACACCTTAATGGTTATGGAAATCAGCTGGGTATTAAGATCCTGTGTATCCATGGTGTAGCCAAATAGTCCACTTAAGCTGTGCTGACGAGGTCATAAGGCTGAAATCTGCATGTCCACAGCTTGTTGGGTTTGGCTTTATTGTCCTGAATGTGTCCATAAAGACGGAAAAAGTAAAAAGTATTGGATTTTCAGAAGCCATATAGCTGAAACACCTGTCCTTAAGGGCTCATTTACATATATACCATGGGCCTC
Source organism: Protopterus annectens (assembly GCF_019279795.1). Taxonomy (NCBI): domain Eukaryota; kingdom Metazoa; phylum Chordata; order Ceratodontiformes; family Protopteridae; genus Protopterus; species Protopterus annectens. The sequence goes on along the minus strand of NC_056726.1, from coordinate 1,776,282,305 downwards.
TATTGTAGGAGGTTTAAGGTATCACACAGTGAACTCCAGCTTGGCTGGGAAAAAAATGAGGAATAGTGCTGGAATTGTACTGTGTTTCTAAGGGATGTTGTAATCCTACTTTCAGAGTTGTAGGGTAGTGTTAATGTATTTATTACAAATTTCTCTTCTTTAAAGTGTTGGCAGTGCAATGGTGCAGCATGTTGCTTTTGGCATCTCATAGCAAGAGATTCTTCAGTTGAATTTGTGTGTGTGGTGGCTTGTTTGCGGAGTCTGCCATAGCCTTCATTTGTATGTTTTTATTTTTTCTCTCTTCCAGAGGTATTTAGTAGGTTTACTGGTGATCTCCCAAACTGCGGTGGTGGTGCTGCGGTAGCGTTGTCGCCTCACAGTAAGACGTTGTCCTGTTCGATTCTCAGCTAAAGCGTCTTCTGTGTGGAGACATGCGTGAATGGGCGTACCTTCGTTGAAGGTTGTGCGTCAGGGCCGGCAACTCAGCACATAAAAATCTACTGCCAATCATTAGCGGACTGGAGTTCTGCTGTGGCGACCCCTAACCGGGAAAAGCCTAAAGACACAACAACTGGCGATCTCCCAAATTGCTCATGAATGTGCTTTATAGTATGTTTGGTGAACTGTCATCAATAGACTAGTGCTGTACATGCCTCTCAACCTAGGAACATCAAAAATCTGGACAAAAGGCCCATGAAAAATAGGTACAAATCTGTACGTTGATTAACATAAAATTTGCAAACATAATTATGTAATCCCATCCACGTCAATGGAATTGTGGGATGCCAACTTTCAAATGCAAACTGAAGAACAGACAACCAAAATATGTCCCCAGCCCTGACCCTGTAGTAAATTCTTCTTTTTTTTTTTTTTATGTGTAGCAGTGATGTTCACTGGGAAGAGAGATGAGGACGAACCTTAGGATTTTGTTGGTGACTTGCAGTATGTGAGTTTTGTGATAGAATTAGGGGATTTAATGGTAGGCAATATTCTACTATTAGCAAAAGAATATTCTAGTTTGCTAGGACCTCCAAAAGTCACTCGACATGGACTACTGATCAGTGGCATAATTTGAGTTTGTGCCGTCCAGGGCTGTCTTTGAGTTTGCCACCCCCCACCAAAAAATCATGGTCGAATGGGCCCCTCATACACAGCCATCCCCCCTGCAGCCATTCCAGTGTCCCATTACTTGGCTATTTCACACCATTTACCATAAACACTGTAATGTGTGTACTGCTTTACTTCATTTAAAACTTTTTACATTTTATAGCACAAACACTAATAGAAATTTGCTAAACAAAGCAGCATAGTCTCACAATGAAAATAGACTTGGCATTAAAACTTTCCTTAACTCAAATTCATTAAAACAGTATTGAAATCCACATTCAAAGAAAATGCATCTGGCCAGTGGTGGATAAAGATTACCTGTGGGCTGTTTTAAGTCATAGGCCCCTTGCACACAAGACATTCCTTGTATAATGCAACACTCTTGTTAGAGGGTATTTTGAACATTTTTTCAGTAAGCAATGAAACAAAATGCATGAACCAATAATGACAAACTTGCCCAGTTCAGAATATTTCCATCATAAAAGTCTACTCGAGCTTCTACAATCCACCAGTATCAGTAAATATGCACAATCTCTGCAGAAGTAAAAGTCATTTAAATAAATCCACGTTAAAGAGAGCTGCAAGATCTGTAACTAAAAATATTTAATTGTTCATCTACAAATAAAGTGCCTCTTGCCCTTGAGGAATAAATTGAGTGTTACATTAAAAAAAAATTATAAGGTAGGAATATTGCAATAGGGAATGCATGGCAAACTGACAAAAGGTTCATAGTTACTAGGTATCTCCTCCAAAGAACTGCAGCATGCACCCCATTTAAAAATACAACTGCAGCACAGTACAGTATTGGCAATCCATCTACGTACTGTGGGAGTAGAACCCACACCGTCTGCATCAAAAGCAAGTATTCTACCTGTTGTGCTACTAACAACACAAACGGATTGGCATAAGCAGCACTAAACTCCTGAAGAACTATGCAGCACAAGAAATCTGGAAAGAGCCAAAATTTATTGGGGGGGACAAAAGGCCAAAACCAGGGACACATTTTAAACATTGCTTGTATAATCTTAGAAAAGTTGCTAGAATAAAATGTTTTCTGTTACCATGCTGACATTCCTGAAAGATAAAAAGACCAACTTAAATGGCTATCGTTTATTTAGTGAATTCAGTTCAACTTTACACTGATTTGCCAGAAAACCACATGTTTTAAGAGGAACAGACCAAAAGTATGAGCCAAACATTCCAGACATGCTGTAAAACTTTGAGAACTATGATTAACTCCTTGAATTACAAGTGGTGGTAGTATGGGTAGAGAATTTAGCTTCTTGCTACCTGTACCTAAGGTACATAGTTTGAGCCTGAGTAACTCTCTCACCAGCAGTTATAACTAACTGGGGCATTTATTTATTTATATATATATATATATATATATATATATATATATATATATATATATATAAATAATAATATATATATATATATATATATATTTATTATTATATTATTTTATATATATATCTATACACACACACACACACACACACACACACCAAGTGTAAGTAATCTCCTGCCTGCCAAGCACAGTTCAGCAGTTAAAGTATACATTAAGTAATCTCAGTTAATGTAAAAGGCATCCTGTTAAAGAAAAGCACAGTTTATACCCCCCCCCCAAAATAGTTGTCAAAGGAAAGCACAGTTTAGCCGTAAATTAAGTAATCTGCCTGCTGTTAAAGAAATAAGCACAAGTAAAATGCACTTTATAAATTCAGTTAAAGGCATCTGATCCTGCTACAGTGAAAAGAAAGCATAAGCACAGTTCAGCCATTAAAGTAAAGACACAGTTCAGCAAAAGGCATTCTGCTAAGAACAGTTCAGTCGTTAAAGTGCTTAATCTCCTGCCATTAAGCACAGTTCAGCTGTTAAAATTAAATGTCCTTGTTGTTGGTCTGTCGGCTTTTTCCCGGTAAGGGGTCGCCACAGCGGAACTCAGGTCCGCTAATGATTGCCGGTAGATTTTTACAAAATGCCGAGGTGCCAGCTCGACGCCCAACCTTCAACGAAGGCACGCCCATTTACGCACACTTGTCTTTCGAACGCTACCCAACCGCAGGGAGGAAATGCAGACTCCACACAGAAGGCACTCCCAAGCCAAGCATCGAATGGGAGAAGCTCTTGCTGTGAGGTAACGGCGCTACCGCCGTACCACCGTGGAATACCGTTAAAATTAAATCTCCGTTAAAGTAAAAGGCATCCTGCTGTTAAAGTAAAAAGAGAAGCACAGTTCAAACCCCTGACCCTTCCCCCAAAAATAGCTGTTAAAGGAAAGCACAGTTCAGTCATTAAGTAATCTGCCTGCCTGCTGTTACAGTGAAAGGAATTCTACCATTAAAGAAAAAAGCACAAGTAAAATGCACTGTATAAATTCAGCAATAGGTATCCGATTCCCGCTAACCACAGTTCAGCCGTTAAAGTAAAGGCACAAGCACAGTTTAAACAGCCATTAAAGAAAAAGTATAAATTAAGTAATCTTTTGCTGGTAAGCACAAGCCGAGTTCAGCTGTTGGAGTAAATAAGTAATTGCCATTACAGTAAAAGGCATCCTGCTCCTGCTGTTAAAGTAAAAAGAAAAGCACAGACAGTTCATCATACAGTAATATCACATAGTAGCTGCTGTTTTACCTGCAGGAGGAGCTGAGCTGAGGAAACTTTGCAACCGTTAAATAAGTAAAGCTGCTGCTGCTGTCATGCAAGGAGGAGCCGAACCAGGGGAAAAAGCTTTGCTGTGCACACTGGTCTGCAGAAGCTGACGTCATCGTGCATGATGTCAGGGAAAAAAAATTATGGAAATTGAAGGGGCCACATGGGAATTCATGGCACCCCAATATTTTGCCCTCAAAACTGGTATTTACTGAGGAATTCAGTATGTTTGAGAGGTATGGTGCTGTATCAGGAAGGGGTTCATAACTTTGTACTCATTGGTTTGCATGTTAGGTTTGGGTTTAACCCACTATACTTTACAGGGTCATGGGTATCTATAAATGGATACCTGTGTCTAGTTTGCATGGTGTGTTGGTATTGTTAAAGGATCAGTAAACGTGTTATTTTTTTTCAGTAAATTGCATTCTTAGTTCCATTGATTTTCGCAATAACATTTTTGAAGGCCTTATTTATCTGAACTTTATATATTTTTAAAGCTGCTGAGTGCCAAATATCATCCCTCCCCTGACCCATTCATTCATCTGTGGATGAGAGACGGTCTTTGACAGCTGTCTGAAAGACAATCATCCAAGTGGACTATATTCCCTAGCTCCTTTCAGCCTCTGACAGCCTGAAAGTCATGCCAACAGTGCTGGCAGTTGCGCATTGTACTGGTGTGCATATAGTGAGTCCCAGTTAGTGTGCTTGTGCTTCTTAGTGGAATGCACACATCCAAAGCCATTAATATCCTGTCTGCTCAGAGATAGCAGTGTGCTATTGGCTGGGATAACTTTTCCTTTCCTCAGGATGAGTGAGATGGTGTTAGCTGCTTGCCAACTGCTCATCCCAGTCTCGCCCTTAGTACCTTGGATGGTATTAATCCCAAATGGGTTGCACTCAGGTTTTTATTTGCCAGAATAGGTTGTAATTTTCCTCTTCATGGCTTTTTAATGAGATTGGGGCTTCTTTTGAATTTTGCTTAACCTGTATTTATCGTCATTTTGGATCCTTTCTGAAGGAATTGTAGAGGAAAAATGTAGATGGCCACAAAGGAGGTTTAGATGTCTTCCACACTTTTTTTTTTCTTCTTCCTCTCCTTGTCTGTCGCACCATGCAGTAGGAGGGAAGATTTTGATTTCACAGCAATAGAAAGTGAGTGAGAAGTAACTGGATATTTAAGATCAATTGCAGTGGCTGTGCAGATGTTCATCGTGCATACAGCTGCAGTCATAAAAGATGGGTTTTCCTGCCGTCAGGCGGGTCCTCGGTCGGCCGAATTCCAAAGTCTAGGTCCGGCGTCGGATGTTGTCGCTTCTTCCCTGACGTCAGTGCGACAGGGGTATAAAAGAACCAGCCAACGCCATTTTCTTCAGTCTTTCTTGCTGCGCGGTGCCCGAAGCAGAAGCAGTTCGCAAGTGCCGGTCGGCCAGCTCCTAAGATTACGAATATTTTTCAACCGAAGTCTTCTTGAAAGCTAAGTACCCTGTTGGGGAAACTTTTCTTGCCTCAGACCGATGTCAGACAAAGTTAATAATTGCATTTCATGTGGGAAGCAAATACCGCATAAGGATTTCCATTCCCTCTGCATTCCTTGCTTAGGCCCAGACCACGACGTCTCGGCCTGTCGTTTTTGTGCTACATTCAACAGACGCACTATTAAGCGTCGGGCGGAGTTCGCCCAACACTATTTTGGCAAAAAGTTTAATTACATTATGTCGTCGGATAATCTGACTCCAGTTTTGAGTAAAAGACGCAAAGATAAGGACCAATATACGAGGTCCGCGACTTCTACCGAAACCACGCTAAAGCCGACTACTGGTGCTCCGGTTCTCAGCGAGGCACCTACGCAGCCCCTGACTACCGATGACACTTCATTAGCGGTGTCTTCTGTGCCCGAGGTCGCAGGCTCTTCGGCCCCCACCCCGAATACAGATACCGAAGCCACTCTTGGCGGGGAAACTCAGAGTTTAGACAGGCCTGCCACCTCTCAAGGTGTCTTCAGGCCTTCTTCTTCTTCTTCTTCTTCTTCTTCTTCTTCTTCTTTTTCCATTAAGGCTTTCACTAAATCTAAAGCAGCCATGCATTCTAAGAGACAAGCTCCACAGGGCCCCTCTCAAGGCCCCATGTCTAAAAAGCAGATGCTCAAAATGGCTGAGGATTTGATTACTATTCTCAGGGGTTCTCAACCACCCTCGGACAAAAGGCCCAGAGTGGAGGAAGAATACCCTTCCTCAGACCAGGCCTCCATTACTTCAGAACATTCTGAAGACCAGGAACATTCATACTCCCCTTTTGAAGATTCTGATGCAGAGGAGTCCATTCCCTCTGTCTCCCCCCCCTGAGGACTACTCTTTTGGGGAAACCTTGCATACCTTGAGGGAACACTTCCACTGGGAAGGCCAAGATTACTCAGACTCCAAGAAAAGGCTCAGGGATTTCCTCTTGCTCCCTCAGCACAGGCCTCTGGCTATCCCTCCTGTCCTTAACCCAGATTCTTTACCTCCAGCTCCAGTCAAGCCTGACCGGTATTACCGGGTTCCTGATTCACACCAATTCCTATACAAAAGCCATGCGGCTGACCCAGAAACTATTTCACAGGGTCCCAAGGGAATTAAGGCCTCCACTGCCAAAAATCCATTACCTTCAGAGAGAGATTCCAGAGCTTTAGAAAGGTGGGGGAAAAAGGTATACACCTCAGCCACCTTAACCATGAGGGCATTAAACTGTCAGTTCCATATGTTAAAGTATCAACAGTTTTTGTTATCTCAGTTGAAAAGCAAAATGTCACAACCTGAACAACCAGACTTGAAGGAGTTGCAGGATTTGTTGCATAGTGCAGAGCAAGTGGGTAAACATACCTTGCAATGTGGTTTTGATGCTTTAGAGGCCTCATGTAGAGCTGCTGTTACAGGATCAGTCATACGTAGACATGCTTGGCTCAAAGAGCAAACCTTACCAGATCATGTCAAAGCTAAACTACTAGATGCACCTCTTCAAAAAGATGTATTGTTTGGTGTTGAATCTGAGGAGGTATTAAAGAAAATGGAGGAAAAGGCAAAATCAGTGCAAACAGTGAAAGATTTCCTACAGGTACAACCTCCACGTTTCAGTAGAAATTGGCCTTCAAAAAATTGGTCCTTTCCAGCCCCGGACAGACCTCAAAGAGGTAGATACAGGTGCCCGAGGGGTAGAGGGCAATCTCAAGGATCATTTAGAGGCAGACAATGGCAAGCACCTACACCAAGAGGTGGTGAGGATAGTTGACAGCCATTCAGAAAGCAGAACCAATGACTTTCCCCTTTGCATGCCAAGCAAGGCTCAATTGGCAGCACCTTTAGGCAGAAAACTGGCATTATTTTCGAAAAATTGGCATATTGTCACAAAAGACAAATGGATCCTGGACATTATAGACAGAGGCTACAGATTCCACTTTTACACCCTTCCAAAAATGAGAGGCATGCCAAACCTGCCACACAATCAAAGGGCAGAGGCACAAAAACAAATTTCAGATCTCATGGACATGAAAGCTATTCAAGAGGTACCTGCATAAGAACAGGGTCAAGGTTTTTATTCCAGACTATTCCTGGTACCAAGGAAGGGCAAAGATTGGAGACCTATTTTGGACCTATCCATCCTAAACACATATTTACTCGTACCAAAATTCAAGATGCTCACATTACAGCAGCTTCTTCCCATGCTGGGCAAGGAGTCCTGGCTGGTAACATTGGATCTCAAGGAGGCATACCTGCATGTCCCAATCAGACAAGATTGCAGAAGATACCTCAGATTTCTTGCAGGTTCAACCATTATCAATTCTCTGCATTGCCCTTTGGCTTATCTACTGCGCCCAGAGTGTTCACGAAATGCCTGGCATCAGTAATTGCCTTTTGCAGACTTCAAGGATACAAATATACCCATATTTGGATGACTGCCTGATCCAAGCGGACAGCAAACACATACTTCTGAAAACACCTGGCGTTTGTAATAATGTTGTTGAATTCTCTGGGATACACAGTCAACAAAAAGAAATCAAGACTAATACCCTCTCAAACAATAATTTTCCTGGGTGCCAGTTTGAATACAAACACCCAGATGGCCTACCTCATGCCAGAGAAACAAGGGCATCTAACTCATTACTTCAGAAAACTGGCAACCTTCACCAGGCTGACTGCAAGGAAAATCCTGCAGGCCCTGGGATTCATGGCATCTTGCATCCTGCTAATCCCATGTGCAAAGCTGCATATGAGGAAACTTCAGTGGTACCTAAAAAACTTATGGTCTCAACACAGCCACAGTTTGAAACAATTATACCACTGATTCCATGTCTTCAAAAGGAATTTCTGTGGTGGGCTCAAGCATGGCAAAGAAATGTAGGTCTCCCATTCTGCAAGCCTCAAGCAAATCAAGTCATCACAACAGACACCTCTGACTACGCCTGGGGGGGCGCACATGACAGATCGGTGCATTCAGAGCAAATGGTCCCAAAAAGAAAAGCACCTACACATCAATCAAAAGGAAATGCTAGCAGTAATAAATGCTATTATGGCTTTCAAAGACCTACTGCATCCAGGCCAGCTATTGATAGGGACAGACAACACCACAGTTATGTGGTACATAAACAAACTGGGAGGAACCCATTCATACCCCCTATGCAAGCTAGCCATGTCTCTTTGGAACATGGCTCTGGAATTACAAATCTAACTTCAAGCACAGTTCCTGCCAGGCAAGGAAAACATGCTGGCAGACAACCTAAGCAGAAATATGACAGATCCACACAAATTGAAATTGCATCCTCAAGTTTTTACAAAGATAATTCAAGCATGGGGAAGGCCAGATATAGATCTCTTTGCCACCCACAGAAATTACCAATTGACAAAATTCTGCTCAAGGACCTTTCATCCACAGGCCTGGAAAGTGGACGCACTCTCTTTCAGTTGGACAACAATGACAGTTTATGCCTTTCCACCGCTTCCTCTGCTGCCCAAAGTTCTATTAAAAGCCAGAGCAGACGGACCAAAGATGATTCTCATTGCTCCAGACTGGCCAAGACAGCACTGGTACCCACTCCTGAGGAGCCTGACGCATTCCCCACCATGGATCCTGCCTCTAATGGCTCTTCTACTGACTCAGCACCACTTCAAAACTCTTCACAGTCAGCTGTAAACACTCAATCTAGCCGCATGGAGGATTCCTTAAATTCACAACAGACCCTACTCTCCAAGGAGGTGCAGGATGTCATTTTGGAGGCCAGAAGGCCTTCTACTAGAAAAGCCTACTCCGCAAAATGGAAACGGTTTTGTGCCTGGAATCAGAAAAAGGGTCAGAATCCTGAAATACTGAATTTACCTCAAATATTACAGTACCTAGCTGAGATGCTAAGCAGTGGACTTTCATTCTCCTCCATCAAAATCCATGCCTCAGCCATTTCTGCAGAATACAACACTGATCCTCCTTTATTCTCTCACCCTCTCTTAAGACAGTTCCTCAGAGGGGCTAAGAATATAAAACCCCCAAGGAAGCAACCAGTACCTGCGTGGGACCTCAATTTCATTCTAGAAAAACTGACCTTGCCTCCTTTTGAGCCATTTGCTTCAACAGAACTGCAATATTTGTCAAGGAAAACAGCCTTCCTTCTGGCCATCACCTCAGCACGCAGGGTTTCGGAACTACAAGCTCTCATGGCTGTGCAACCTTTCATCATTTTCCATCAGGACAGAGTTTCCTTACGAACCAACCCTTCTTTTATGCCAAAGGTAGTATCCAGGGTAGCCTTGAATCAGGCTATCCACTTTCCTACCTTTTACTCTAATCCACAAAACAAAGGGGAGAGACTACTACATTCCTTGGACATTCACAGACAGCTCCGTTATTATTTGGACAGAACAAAGCCTTACAGAAAATCAGAGCATCTCTTTGTGTCCTATGCTACAGGTGCTCAAGGGAAGCCTATTTCCAAACAGACAATCTCAAAATGGATAGCCCACTGCATTCGCTTTTGTTACTCTTTTCATGGTAAAACTGTACCTACAGGCATCCGATCTCACTCCACAAGGGCCACAGCTACCTCTGCAGCTTTCATCAGGGGGGTTCCTACCAAAGATATTTTGGAAGCAGCCACTTGGAGTTCTGTACATACTTTCTCCAAGCACTATCACCTACCATTATACTCCAAATCTAGAGCGGGCTTTGCCACTGCAGTCTTGCAGGGCATCCTGGCTCCTCCCTAGTTCCACTTGGTGCATACCACCCCTTCTTTAGCTTTGGGATTCTACCCATCTGTTATGACTGCAGCTTGTATGCACGATGAACATAGTACAGTTTTGTACCTACCATAAATGTAGATATTCGAGTGCTAATACAGCTGCAATTCAGTTTTCCCTCCCTCCTTCCCCTCTTGGGACAGGCCCAATTGCCAACACCTCCTCATACAACATGATTGGGGTATTCTTTTATGGTGTATTTGCTTGCAACTACTGTTTTTTGATTTTATTGCATTGCATTATTACATAAATTTATGTTTTGCCTTCCTTCTGGGGGCACCTGACATCTGGGGCAAGAAAAACTGAAGAAAATGGCGTCAGCTGGTTCTTTTATACCCCTGTCGCACTGACGTCAGGGAAGAAGCGACGACATCCGACGCCGGACCTAGACTTTGGAATTCGGCCGACCGAGGACCCGCCTGACGGCAGGAAAACCCATCTGTTATGACTGTACTTTTTTCAGAGCTACGTCATTGTCTCTGTTGATTGGGAAAGTCCAATTGGGTGTGACCCATCTTCAGCAGAGGCCTAGGGAGAAAAGGTCCATTACATAAACTTGTAATTAAGTTTCATTTTTAAGAACAATATTTTTGACGCAGTTTATACATGAATACAGTAAAATGGGGAGTTGATAGACTAGGTTGCATACGGATTGATTAAGGGACAGTTTCATACAGTATATTTGAATTGGAAAGGTGTTGCCTATAACAGATTTTATATAACAGAGAGGATCTGTACCTTAAGAAAAGACATAGATTGAAGGGTAATCCTATTGATGAAAGTGAGAGAGAAAGGCTCTAGTATTGAGAATAGAGTTAGTGAAAGGGTTGTGGAAGTTTCGTAGAGCAAAGTAAGGTGAGGGAGACAAAGTGTTTTGAAAATGTAGGTAATATGAAGGAGACTTCCAGGAGATTTGAGTTGTTGATTTGAGGGGCAAGTTTAGGTATTAATGCTATACTAGGTTATAGAAAGAGAGACTGAGAAGGTGAGATTTGAGGTGTAAAGTGAGTGAAATGTTGGAGAGGTTGTGGGGGGAGTATCTTGGTTAAAGTATTTGAGAATATTAGGGCAAGGGGTGAGGTCACAGGAGAAATCATCAGCCTGGAGAAGAGCATGATCATCTCCAGGATTGATTTTGGTATTGCTTGAGCTCTGTTTTGAAGCAGGGTAGTTTGTCATTTTTAATTTTTGTGGGGATAGCATTCCACAATTTGTACACACACAGCAGGAGTATAGCGTGTCTCTTGAAATAATTTTTCTGTGAACTCAAAATCTCTTGCAGGAGTGTAAGGCATTGCATCTTTATTTATTTATTTATTTATTTATTTATTTAAATGCTAGGCATTTTAAGGATAATGCATTTAATTTATGTACAATAAGTACCCGAGAAAATATGAGGTGGTAGTTTGGTTCTGGACAGTTTGATTGCTGTAAGGCCTCACAATGTTCTATGTAGTATTGGCAGCAGATTTCGCAATTTTTTTTTTTTTTGTTTTAACAGGAGACTAGTTTTATCTTTAGTGTGGCACTTAAATTTGTAGGGATTTGAGAAGCAGAGAGGAGGTGGTTGTAAATGGGCAGAGCCTGGAGTGTTCCTTGCTAGGTCAGGTAGTGTCCGACCCTGTAGGGAGAACCTACTTTTTGTTTTATACATGTTTTGAAATGTATGTAGATCAAATTTAAGGTGATTTTCCATTTAAAATCTAATAATTTAGTATGGGTTACAAGTTTAGTGTTAGCAGCAGTGACTGTAAAAGACCAAATTTGTTTGAGAGATTGCTTTGGCATGAAAAGCATTAACTTTAGATGTAATGGGATCCTATCTCGCCTACATTCATAACTGATCGGCTCCGACTCGGCCAACTAGTACACTAGAATGAAGTCTCTTATTGGCTGGGCTACCCCTTATCCCAGGATGCACCACACCTGCTTCCCCAGATCTCGTTTGCCGCTTTACAAGCTGGACGTGGTCTCGACTTGGCTGGAGCTAAGTGGTTTCTTTTACCTTTTACTGGTCTTTGACCTTGGGGTTTTTCACTGAATTTGACAAAAAAACAGCTGTTTTAACAGCTATTCTATGTAAATTGTGTGTTTGATAACTTTTTTGTGTGTGAAGTGATTTACTGATACTTCCATTTCGCTGTCGGGCAAGGCCCGTTTAAGTTAGAGGGCCTTTGCCCTACTTTTGAGAGTTTGTGTCATTATTTTTCTCCGGGCAAAGCCCGTTTAAGTTAGAGGGCTTTTGCCCGTTGTTGTTGTTGTTATTGTGCGTGCTGTGTTTATCTTGTGAGGTAAATCTCCCTCTCAAGAGCTCGTGCCTTTTTTTCTCGCGCTCTATAGTTGGCGCTAATTTTTTGATATTAGACTGCTTTTTTTTACTGTACAATATGTCTAAAGAGCAGAAGTCAGGATTTAAAAAATGCACTCGGTGCAATTACAAAATGTCTATTACAGACGGTCACTCGATATGCGTGTATTGTTTAGGGCCTAAACATCTACAGGAGACATGTAGTGTATGTATGTCATGCTTTCTCCTCTAGGGTTCTTCAAGAGCGCAAAAATAAACTGATCTTGAAGGGTCTTATTAAGCCCTCTTTCGAGGAAGCTTTGGATTCTCCTATTTCCTCTAAAAAGAAAAGATCGTCGGCTCTGACAAGTCCGTCGGAACCAACTGCCAAAAAGCAAAAGTCGACCTCTTCTTCCTCGGCTCCACTGATTTCGGGGCCGAGGGTCGAAGGGTCTGCCTCGATGCCTCTTTCCTCGGCTCCATTAGTTTCGGAGCCGCAGATTGGAGTATCGAGAGGCGAATCACCTCCATCGGTTCCAATGGTTTCGGAGCCGGTGGAGGTGTGCAGCTCAGACTCTTCCCCCTCGGCTCCGAAGGAAGCTCCTTCGGCGCCGATGGCTGTCCATGCTGTGGTGGAACCAGCGCCGATAGTGTTGGAGCCTTTTTGGAGCCGGTCCCCTACACTCTCGGAGCCGAGAGGAAAGTCTTCTCGTCTGTCTACCTCCTCTAAATCCTCGAAACTGTCTGATTCGGATTTGGATAGGGTGATTCAGAGGCGTTTCCAGTTTTTGCTCAAATGGTCTCGGCTCCGGCCCAGATGGCTTCGGAGCTGATCCCCCCCCTCCGACAAATTCGATTCCTCCTCCAACCTCCTTGGAGCCGTTGGAGTCGGTGATGGTGGAGCAATGGGGAGCCGTATGGTCGGAGCCGAGACCCCTTCGAGGTCTGTCGGCACCGACTATAGTTCCTACCCTGTCCTCTGGTTCAGGGTTCGGTACTGGGACTTCCTCAGCCGGGCCAGAGGGGAACACCTTGGGACTGGGTGCCTCGGTACCTAGTCTTCCCCTCAGAGCATCGGCTGCCGGAATCCCCAGTGCCATCGTGGCCTCTAGACCAGTGATTTCCATGGAGTCTGGAGGTCCGGCCTTTGAGGCCATGAGGAGCGAGCTGGCCATGCCCTTGCTGGCTTAGCAGGCTTCCACCTCACCGTCCCTAGACCTGGAGACTGGTGCTTCTGCCGTGTTGCAGTCCCCTGGCAGCGGGGCCCCAGGGCCTGAGGATACCCCCATCGGGGGTTCCCTTCTTCCGGGGGTCCATCCGAAACTGCTTCGGACGAGCCCCCACGGAAGAAATTGTGCAAGAGGAAGCACGTGGACTCCCAAGATGAGTCTGTTACATTGGATACTGACCTCGATGACGCGGAAGGGTCCCCCAAATCATCTTCGGATGATATCTTTCTCAGATATCCTTCAGATTCTGAGACAGAGAGGAGATTGGCAGGCCAAAACCCCTTGCGCTGAGGAGTCAGTCTTTCTCAAGGCCTTCGGGGCCCAGCCCTCCGCCTCCTGTGTGTCTCCGCCCTTCGATGAACTCCTTGATTTGGTTTCTCGAAGGGCTTGGGAACACCCTGATTCTATGGAACCGGTGCCTGCGAGACCTAATAAATTTCTTTCAGCCCCCCCCCCCCCAGAAGGAATTTCTGACGAAAGGTGTTCCCGTAGATGCTATGGTGGTGGCTTCTGCCACACAGCAGGACGTGGCAGAGGCTTCAACGTCTATCCACCCTCCTAATAAAGATTCCAGGAGCATGGATAGGTACGGGAAGCGTAGCCTTTCTTCAGCGGCCTTTACCTTACGGTCGCTGAACTATTTATGTCATTTTACCAGGCTCCAAAGGGACCTCCTTAAAGAGCTAAGTGACTCCCTCACTGGTAATCTACCTGAGGCGCTAGCCCCTACTGTTGGCGCCCAGATGACTACCTTGTTTTCCATCGTAAACTCGTCCATGAGGCTCATTTCATATGCGGCCGAAGGGGCGAGTAGAGCAGCGGGAACAGGCGTTGCCCTCAGGAGACACGCCTGGTTACGCTTGCGTTCATTTGCGGAGGCCTTCAAGTCTTCCTTCGCCGATGCCCCCTTTGATGGGTCATCTTTGTTTGGACCCAAGGTGAAGGACACACTTACTCGGTGCGAGCAGGAGGGCAAGACCTTGACTGCCGTTGGGGCTCGTTTTTCCGCTCCCTCTAGGCCTTACCCCAAGGTCCAGAGAGGAGGGAAAATGTGGTTCAGAAAATCTCAGAGGTCTTTCCCTACTCCACCCAGTGATTCCCCCTCCAGAGGCAGGGGGGGGGGGAATTCAGGAAGACGCCGCCCCAGAGGCGGCAGAGGCCCCTTTAATTCGGGAGACCGCGATTCCTTTCGTGGTTCTTCCTACACTCAGCGTCCCTGAGTTGTTGCCCGACTGTGCAGCTCCGGAGCCAGTCGGGGGTCGTTTTGCGGAGCACCCACAAGCTTTGGAATCTATAACAAGCGATCAGTGGGTGCTTCGGATTATTACCGGAGGCTATCTCATCCCCTTCATCAAGCCCCCCCTTCCCTTAAGGGAAATCCCGGACGTGCCACCCAGTCAGCGGGATCAGGCAGCAATAGAGATTTCAAAGCTGCTAGAAAAAGGAGCCATCCAGCCTGTCCCCACCGACCAGATCGGATCAGGAACTTACTCAAGATTATTTTTGGTGCCGAAAAAGACAGGGGACTTCAGGCCCATTTTGGACCTCAGTTCATTGAATCGTTTTGTGGAAAAGTCCGAATTCCGAATGGTCACCCTTCAATCCATTCTTCCACTGCTGGAGAAGGATGCATGGATGTGCTCCATAGATCTCCAGGACGCTTACTATCACATTCTGATAGCTCAAGAGTCCAGGAGACACTTACGCTCGCCTCGAGTCAGTCATTTCCAATTCCGAGCACTGCCCTTTGGTCTCACCACAGCCCCCAGGGTGTTCACCAAGTGTCTGGCAGTGGTGACTGCTCACCTGAGGAGTCTAGGATTCCAAGTGTTTCCATATCTAGACGACTGGCTCCTTACTGCCACCTCTGAGCATCTACTATTTCAGGCACTCAACGCCACCTTCACCTTGGGCCGTTTCTTGGGAATTACGTTCAATTGGCAAAAATCTGTACTACAGCCATCTCAGCGTATTACATTTATAGGCGCAGACTTGGATACAAAAAGGATGCGCGCCTTCTTACCGGCAGCAAGAATTCAGGTTCTGCAAAACCAAGTCAAATCCTGTCTCCCCCTATCAAGAGCTCCGGCCCATCTGATCCTACAACTGTTGGGCTCGATGGCGTCAACTATACTCCTAGTCCCCTTAGCCAGACTCCACATGCGAATTTTGCAATGGCTCCTATCGGTTCAATGGTCCTATCAGGAACTCCCCTTGAACCATTTAGTCATGATCACGGAGAGTTGCCGTCGGGATCTGCGTTGGTGGCTTCTCCAATACAATCTCGACCAGGGGCGACCCTTTATTCCTCAACCCCCCTTTGCCACTGTGACCACGGATGCCTCCCAGGTAGGGTGGGGGGGGTCATTACCTGGACAGGTCGGTCCAAGGCACATGGCAAATCCAGGAAACTCATTTGCATATCAATATCCTGGAGATGAGAGCGGTACTCTTGGTACTTCAATCTCTCCATCACGCTCTCCCGCAAGGTTCGATTGCTATGTTATCCAACAACATGTCGGTGGTTTGGTATATAAACAAGCAAGGTGGAACCAGGTCTTACCCACTGTGCAGAGAAGCCATGAGACTTTGGCACTGGGCAGTAGCTACCAACCGCTTTCTAATGGCAACGCACATACTGGGGAAATCCAATGTGATTGCGGACAGATTAAGCAGGACCATTCTGTTACCCCACGAGTGGTCCCTCAACCAAAGAGTGGCTGCGAAAATCTTCGCCAAATGGGGCCTCCCTTGCTGCGACTTGTTTGCCAGCCCCCACAATGCGAAGTGCAGAGAGTTCTTCACACTGACCCCCTCTCAGGGGCAGATTCCCAGGGACGCTCGGACTCACATTTGGCCCCCCGGTCTCCTTTATGCCTTCCCTCCGGTTCCCCTCCTGCCGAGGGTGATACAGAAGGCCATTTACCTGGAGAGCAAGATGATTTTGATTGCCCCGCACTGGCCTCGTCAAGTTTGGTTTCCTTTCCTACAGAGGCATGCGGTAGAAGGTCCATGGTTTTTGGACCCAGTGCCGGACCTGTTGACTTATCAGTCAGGACGGTTTCACCTGTCTCTCAGGTCATTGAAGCTGGCGGCATGGTTACTCCGCTTCCATCCTTACTCCGAGACAATTCCTTTTCTCCGGAGGTAATCCACATATTGTCTTCTTCTCATAAACCTTCCACTGTCAAACTCTATTCCAGCAAATGGAAAAGGTTCACCTTCTGGGCTCAGCAACGAGGTATGGACCCCCTTACTGCCCCAGTATCGGAGGTTCTGAATTTCTTGGCCTCTCTCTTTCAGTTGGGCTCTTCAGTTTCCACGATTAAGGTTCAGCTAGCGGCTATCTCTAATTTTCATGCTTCTTTTGAACCTTCATTGATGTCTCACAAACTTTGTAAGTCTTTCCTTAAAGGAGCATGGCTCCTGAGGCCTCCAATATCCCACCCTGTCCCCCCTTGGGACCTAAATATGGTTCTTGCTGGCCTAACTGCCCGCCCTTTCGAACCAGCTGCTACCTGCGATTTGAAATTTCTGTCCTGGAAAACTGCCTTTTTAGTGGCCATAACTTCGGCCAGGCGGGTTTCAGAACTTCAAGCTCTTTGTTCTGATCCTCCCTATTTGATATTTCACAAACATAGTGTCCCAGAAATTAAATCCCTCCTTTTTACCAAAGGTAGCTTCTTCTTTCTGTATTCAACAGGCTTTAGAGCTCCCTGTATTTTTTCCAGAGTTCTCTAATAACGCAGAATATACCTTTCATCAATTGGACGTCCATAGACAGCTGCGTTTTTATTTGAATAGAACCGCTCAGACGCGGAAATCAAATCAACTGTTTGTTTCCTTTGCAATAAACAAATTGGGTCAACCAGTAGCTAAAACCTCCATAGCTAAATGGATTAAAGATTGTATCTCTTTCATTTATTCACAGGCTAACAAAGAGCTTCCCTTTCCAGTCAAGGCTCATTCTACCAGGGCAATGGCTACTTCTGTAGCTTTTCACTCCAAATTATCAATAGATGATATTTGTGCTGCGGCTACCTGGACTTCTCCGCACACTTTCATTTCTCATTACAAATTGGATGTGGTTTCTCGAGGCAGGGCTTCCTTTGGTTCCACAGTTCTCAGGAGTGTTTTCCAATGAGCCACCCGGGATTTAGGTGCTAGGACGCTGTCCCATCAGTTATGAATGTAGGCGAGATAGGATCCCATTACATCTTTTAGTTATGTACTTACCATAACTTCGGATGTATGGGATCCATCTCTCCTACATTCATACGTACCCACCCTCCTTCCCCCTTCCATTGGGATTTAGAGGAGATGTAGTTCCATTTGGAGATCTTCTCTTGAAGAACTTTAGTTGGTTGTAGTGACTACTATTTTTTCTGTGTTTGCATGTATGTATGAAAGCGAACAAACAAGATCTGGGGAAGCAGGTGTGGTGCATCCTGGGATAAGGGGTAGCCCAGCCAATAAGAGACTTTGTTCTATTGTACTAGTTGGCAGAGTCGGAGCCGATGGATCAGCTCCGAGCCCATCAGTTATGAATGTAGGCGAGATGGATCCCATACATCCGAAGTTATGGTAAGTACATAACTAAAAGTTTGTTAGGCTTGAATTAGCCAGATCTCGGTAGAGGAGCAAGAAGTTCGATTTGATTTCTTGGAAGTTCAGGTAATGTTGGGGATGTACATTTTAAAATTTAATCTTCTGTATGTTGTACAATGCGTGCCTTGCTTACAAATTATGGGGTGTGAAAAAAAAAAATGTTCGTCAGTGGTCTTGCAGCATTTCAGTCAAGTGCCACAGTGCATTTTTTTCAGTTGTCTGTTCTGATTTGGGATGTTTTTTAAATAAAAAGCTATGTCAATTTTAATCCATGTCCCAAATCCATCCGTCTTCAATCCCTTTTTCCCATTTTGCACATGGGGTCAGGGTGTCACTTCAGTGACGGTCATTAATATTTCCTACCATGATGTTACCCTTGGGGGAGCTTGTTGCATCCATCCACTTTAATGGGGCCTCTTCCTGCATGCTACATCAGTGCCACTACTACATCCAGGCCAAACTACAACCCCTGCCACCACCTTTTACTACACTGATGTCAATAAGGTTAAAGTTTTATCATTTTTGTCAGTGCAGCAGAAGCAAACTTTTGTATTTCTCTTCCAAAGATAAGAAAAACATGCTCCCTAATGGTTAGAGGTACTGTTGGCAGCTCTTGTACCGTATGTTGTGGTGCAAAGGTAAGCTGAACAAATGTTTTAAAAAAAAAAAAAGTCTCAAGATGTGAAAGAAAAGAGACCCTAGAATGGAGTCTTGTTGGGCTTTTCCTGTGACTGGGAGAGGAGATGAGAATGCTCGTTTCCATTAACTGCTTGTTATTTGGTAAGTAAGGAACCATGTAAGGGAGGACTGTGAGAGACCTGTGTGTACGAGTTCATGAAGTAGTGGTGAGTAAGCATATCATAAGCCTTGGATAAATTTGTTGCCACTAATTTTATTATTTCTCTGCTGGTTTATAGTATTGGTAAAATGAAATCTTTGTGTTTTTAAAGTCCTGAAACCGTGGTGTGTTTTGGAGAGGAGGTTTTGTGTTTAGTTTAGGTGTTTCAGTTGTCTGAACTGACTTTTCTAGTATTTTTAACAGGGAAGAGCGGATTGCTATGTACTATGGGCCCTTTCTCCCAAGGATTGCTATGTACCGTGTGGGCCCTTTCTCCCAAATGGATGGATATTCATGCATAAATCTATCTGTTACAGAGATCGGGTAAGCAATGGCATCAGCAGCAAATTTTAAGCAGTCAGGAGTTGGTTAACTGCAAGGGTGAGTGGCTTTAGTTTAGGTAGAAGCTTTTTGAATGCTGATTTAGGAATTGGAATATAGTTACGTTGCAAGTAATTTGAACAAGGTGTGGGTTTTGAGAGAATAGCTGAAGGATTTATGTTGGACAAGGACATTGTTTCTGTGAAGTAGGAGTTTAATTGTGCTGGGGATTGAGTCAGTGTATTACTGGTTGTGGGGGTAGGTGGTGGTAGTTGGGCCTTGGTGTAGTAGTTTATGGATGACAAGAAAAGTTTAGAGTGTTTTTAGGTGTCTTATTTTGCAGTGAGTCATATTAGTTGTTTTGTCTTATTTGATGTGGTATTTTTGTAGCATTTCTTAATGTCTGAAAAATTAGTATGTGTCTTCTGTTCTACTTTTGTTGCAGTCTTTCCAGGCTTTGTTACACTGTAACGTAGGTGTTTTTGGTTTTCTTTCATAACTGTGGTGCTGGGTTATCATTATTGGTACGTACTGGAGTAAGCTTGAGGATATTTAGGAATATGTTGTTGAAATGTGCTACGGCATTGTAAAAGGGCAGGGACTGGTTCTGACCATGTTTGGATGAAAGTCAAAAAGTCGTTTGTATTGTGGATTTGGTTGTAAGTGATTTGTTTCCTGCATTATCTTACTGCATAAGTTGGAAGATGGTTACTTGTGTCATGTGTCTTTATCATCCAGCCCATGGTAGATTGTCTATTTGTACTTTTACGAAGTCTTGTAGTAGATGAGATTATCTGAGTAAAGCTGTAGAGGTTCATGGAATCTGTTGGGATGCTACTATTTGGTACATAGCTGTATAGTAGGGTAATGACCACTGGGGCCTTTATAAGCTTAGCCATGCATCCCAACCGACTCTCACAAGTTTGAGTATAGGTAAGCTAGAGCAAGGTTTACAGGCTGCCTCTGCCTATTAAAGACATGGGTGTTAGACCCAGGATATATTTCCTATTTTCACTGGTCCAGGTTCCTCTTGAATAGATTTAGGTAAGAGCTCTGCTTCACATGGATGGGAAGCCTGTTCCTGTGAAGGGGGATTCTTAGACACATACCTCCTGCCAACTTGTTCTTTGTCACAAGCAAAGTTAAAATCCCTAGGTTGAGTAATTCTGATGCTCTTCATTTTGCAGATAAGCAAACGGTACATCCTGAGTAGGATCCAAGGATGCCTTCTATGTCAGGCATAGATCACATGTCAACAGTTTGTAGGAAACTGAGTATAGAGATGGGGCTTTGATGCAGTCAATATAAGATATGCTGTTCACACCAACTATTTTTTTTGTGAGGAACCTCTGTGGACTATTTGTTGCATGTGTCTGGTGAGGTACATTTTGAAAGGGGGCATTGTACTCAAAGATCTGCCAATGAGAGCCAAATACATTCAAATGAAATTCCTTGGACCTAGATGCCATGCCCTTGCTTGTTAATTGAGTAACCTACAATGATTTCTTTACTGCTTTCAACACACGTTGGTTGAAAACCATGTTACTATCTACATACGTACCCCAGTCCCTCAATACTACTACTACTCTTGGGGGTGTGTTATCAATGAGGTAATGTATTCCAGTCTATATTTCGGTATCCTTGCATTATTCTTTCATGACTGACATGATGAGATATCTAGCATAAAATGTTACCAGTAGTCGTGGGGTTATTTCTCAGTGGAATGTAAATGGATGTTAAGCAGGGGGTTTGTCTTTAATTTGTGGTGTGTTCGTGGGAGTTCTGCGTTTTTGAACTTTGCTATTTCTTGTGGGTAAGCGGTGACGTTTTGTAAGTAATGCAAGGTCATCTGCCTGTCTGATGTTCATCGTGTTACACTGCTGCAGTCATCACACTTGGGTTATCTGCCGTCAGGCAGTCCCGCAGTCTGCCTGAGTTCCAAAGTCTTGGTCCGGCGTCGGTTGCTGTCGCTTCTTCCCTGACGTCAGTGTGACAGGGGTATAAAAGAGGCAGCCGATGCCATTTTCTTCAGTCTTTCTTGCCACGTGGTGTCCGAAGCAGAAGCAGTTCGCAAGTGCCGGTAGGCCGACTCCTGAGATTTTCAAATCGAATTTCAGACCGAAGTCTTCAATAAAGCTAAGTACCCCATTGGGGAACCTTTTCTTGTCTCAGTCCGATGTGAGAAAAAGTTAATAATTGCATTTCTTGTGGGAAGCAAATACCTCATAAGGATTTTCATTCTTATTGTATCCCTTGCCTAGGCCCAGACCACGACGTCACAGGTTGTCTGTTTTGTGCTAGGTTTAACAAACTAACTATTAAACGTCGGTTTGATTTCGCCCGACATTATTTTGGTAGAAAATTTAATTATACCATGCCGTCGGAGCAACCGACGACTGGGATGTATAAAAAGCGCAAACATAAGGACAGGCAGCCGAGACCCAAACCATACACCGAGGCCTCTGCTAGGCCAGTCGCCGGTTCTCCGGTTTTCAGTGAGGCACCTACGCAGCCCCTGACGACCACTGATTTAGAACCCCAGCCTGCATCCGACTCCCAAGCGGAGATTGCAGGGCCTCCAGAGCCTTTATCTTTAGGCCCTTCCGACTCCATGGCTGAAGGGGATTCCAGTGCATTTGAAAGGCCATCAGTTGCTGAAGGGGATTCCAGTGCATTTGAAAGGCCATCAGTTGCTGAAGGTGTCTTCAGACTGACTACACATACTGTTAAATCCTATGCAAAACTGAAAACTTAAAAGTAAGGAAGCCTGTACAGCAGTCTCCAGTGCATGGCCCCATGCCTAAGAAAAAGATGCTTAAGTTGGCTGAAGACTTAATTACCCTAATCAGGGGTTCCCATCCCCCACCTGACAAAAGGCCTAGACAGGAGGAGGAATACGCTTCCTCTGACCAGGTTTCCATTTCCTCAGATTCTTCTGAGGAACAGGAGTACTCTTTTCTCCCTTATGAAGACTCTGATGCTGAAGAGTCTATTCCTTTAGCAGCTCCCCCAGAAGACTACTCTTATGGGGAAACTTTACATACCATGTGGGAACATTTTCACTGGGAAGGCTAGGATTACTCTGATTCTAAGAAAAGGCTCCAAGAGTTCCTCTTACTACCCCAGCACAGACCCCTTGCTATTCCACCTGTGTTAGACATTGTGGATGATGTTTATTCAGAATCTAGCCTTAACCCAGATTCATTACCTCCTGCACCAACCAAACCAGACAGATAGTACAGAGTCCCTGACTCACATAAATTCCTATATAAAAGCCCTGTTGCTGACCCAGAAACCATTTCCCAGGGTCCCAAAGGGGGTTACGGCCTCTATTGCTAAAAATCCTGTACCGTCTGAAAGGGATTCTAGAGCACTAGACAGATGGGGAAAGAAAGTATATACCTCAGCTACTCTAGCTATGAGGGCCTTAAATTGCCAGTTTCACATGCTGAAATATCAACAATATTTGATGTCTCAATTAAAACAAAAAATGAGCACACACACAGAGCAGCCTGATTACAAGGAAATGCAAGATTTGTTGCATGCAGCAGAACAAGTGGGAAAACATACTTTGCAGTGTGGATTTGATTCATTGGAAGCTTCTTGCAGAGCAGCTGTAACAGGGTCTGTCATTCGTAGGCATGCTTGGTTAAAAGAAAAACTTTATCTGATAATGTTAAAGCAAAGTTATTGGATGCACCCTTACAGCAGGATGTTTTATTTGGTGTGAAAGCAGAAGAGGTTTTAAAGAAAATGGAGGATAAGGCAAAATCTATGCAAACGGTCAAGGATTTTTTACTGGTTCAACCCCCTCGTTTCAGCAGAAATTGGCCAACCAAAAACTGGTACTTTCCAACTTCTGACAGACCACAGAGGGGCAAATACAGATGCCCAAGGGGCAGAGGTCAGCCACAAGGCTCTTGCAAGCCACGACAATGGGGAGGAGAAGACAGGTCTCAAACTATCAGAAGACAATCACAATGCCTTACCCCTCAGACTGCCAAGCAAATCACTATTGGCAGCTCCCTTGGGAGGAAAACTTGCCCTTTTTGCAGACAATTGGCACATCATCACAAAAGACAAATGGGTCCTAAATATTGTAACTCAAGGATACAGGTTCCACTTTCACACTTTACCAAGGATAAAAGGAATGCCAAACCTGCCATCAAATCAATGGGCAGAGGCTCAAAGAAATTACAGCACTCATGGACATGAGAGCCATTCAACAGGTTCCTACACAGGAGCAAGGACAAGGATTTTACTGAAGACTCTTTCTGGTTCCCCGAAAGGACAAAGCCTGGGGACCCATTCTGGACCTTTCAATTCTAAACACATACCTGGAAGTACCCAAATTCAAGATGCTCACACTACAGCAGCTTCTTCCCATGCTGGGCAAGAAGGCTTGGCTAGTAACGTTGGACCTCAAGGAGGCATACCTGCATGTCCCTATCAGACAAAATTGCAGAAGATACCTCCGGTTTATAGCAGGTACAACTCCTTACCAATTCTCTGCACTGCCCTTTGGCTTATCTACTGCACCCAGGGTCTTCACAAAATGCCTGGCACCAGTAATTGCATACTGCAGACAGAGGAATCCAAATATATCCATACCTGGACAACTGCCTTATTCAAGCAGACAGCAAGGACATTCTTTTAAAACATCTGGCATTTGTAAAAAAAAAACCTACTAAGTTGCCTAGGGTACACAGTAAACGAAAGAAGTCAAAACTAGTGCCCTCACAAGACATAATATTCTTGGGTGCCAGCTTGAATACAACGGCCCAGATGGCTTATCTCATGCCAGACAAGCAAGGACAACTGACTCAATACTTCAAAATGATGGCAACAAAGACCCAACTCTCTGCAAGAAAAATTCTGCAGGCTTTGGGATTCATGGCATCTTGCATACTACTAATACCGTATGCCAAACTACATATGAGGAAATTACAATGGTACCTGAAAAGCGTATGGACTCAACACAGCCACAGCTTGGAAACAATAATACCACTAATTCCCTGCCTTCAACAGGAGTTTCTATGGTGGGCTCAGGCATGTCACCTCAACAAGGGTCAGCCTTTCACCTTGCCCACAGCCAGGCAAACAATGACAACAGATGCATCGGATTACGCCTGGGGAGCACACATGGCAGGACATTGTATTCAGGGCAAGTGGTCTGCAGATCAAATGCATCTCCACATCAATCAAAAAGAGATGCTAGCTGTACAAAATGCCTTAACAGCTTTCAAGGACCTCCTACATCCAGGACAACTTTTAATAAAGACGGACAACACCACAGTGATGTGGTACATAAACAAACAAGGGGGCACACATTCCTACCCCCTATGCAGCCAAGCAATGACTTTGTGGAACACGGCATTGACCTACCAAGTTCAACTACAAGCACAATTCCTGCCAGGAAAGAAAAATACATTGGCAGACGAACTAAGCAGAAATATCATGGATCCGCACGAGTGGAAACTAGACCCACAAGTATTCACAATAATAACACAAAAATGGGAGTGCCCAGACATAGATCTGTTTGCCTCCCCCCAAAACTACCAACTGCGAAAGTTTTGCAGAAGGACATACCACACACTAGCTTGGAAAGTGGACGCCCTCTCATTCAGTTGGAAAACACTAACAGTGTATGCCTTTCCTCCACTGCCTCTTCTGGCAAAGGTGCTGCTAAAAGCCAGATTAGAGAGGCCACAAATGATACTCATTGCTCCAG
Source organism: Protopterus annectens (assembly GCF_019279795.1). Classification (NCBI taxonomy): domain Eukaryota; kingdom Metazoa; phylum Chordata; order Ceratodontiformes; family Protopteridae; genus Protopterus; species Protopterus annectens. The sequence goes on along the minus strand of NC_056726.1, from coordinate 1,776,257,269 downwards.
ACTGGCCACACCAACACTGGTATCCAATATTAAGGAACATGACTCCAGGCCCACCATGGATTTTACCTCAAATTCCTCACCTGATGACTCGGCGAAACAATCAGATTCTACACAGCCAGCTCAAGACTTTAAATCTGGCTTCATGGCAGATTATCTAAACAACCAGTCAACATTTCTGTCTACAGCTGTTATGGATGTCATTCTGGAGGCCAGGAGACCCAGCACCAGGAAAACCTACTCAGACAAATGGAAAAGATTCTGCGCCTGGAACCAGGCTAAAGGCCAAAATCCTCTTGTCCCAAATATTCCTCAGATTCTGCAATATTTAACTGAGATGTTGTACAAAGGCCTTTCCTTTTCATCTATAAAGATCCACGCTTCAGCTATTTCAGCTCATTACAACACGGATCCTCCTATTTTTTCACATCCGTTATTAAGACTGTCCTCTTCAGGGCAGTCTTATGTTCTTAGCCCCTCTGAGGTACTAACACCAACTTGGGACCTCAATTTTGTTTTGGAAAAACTTACACTACCGCCCTTCGAGCCAGCTTTTTCAGCTGATTTACAATTTTTATCATGGAAAACTGCCCTGCTGCTAGCAATAACTTCAGCACGAAGAGTCTCAGAGCTACAGGCCCTAATGGCAGTGGAGCATTTCATCATTTTTCATCAAGACAGCGTCTCTTTACGAACTAACCCTTCCTTTATGCCAAAGGTAGTATCCAGTGTGGCTCTAAACCAAACCATTCATTTACCCACCTTTTATCCAAACCCCCAGAATAAAGGGGAAAGGCTCCTACACTCTTTGGACATTCACAGGCAATTACATTTCTACTTGGATAAAACAAAGGTTTTCAGAAAATCTGATCAGCTCTTTGTATCCTATGCTGCAGGATCTCAAGGAAAGCCTATATCAAAACAGACCATTTCAAAATGGATAGGACATTGTATCCATTTCTGCTACACACACCATGGGAAACCTGTACCTGGTAACATTAGGCCTCATTCTACCAGGGCTACAACAACATCAGCAGCCTTCCTCAGAGGGGTACCAACCAAGGATATTTTGGAAGCTGCAACTTGGAGTTCAGTGCACACCTTCACCAAGCACTACCACTTACCTCTATACTCAAAAACCAGAGCTGGCTTTGCCACTGCAGTTTTGCAGGGCCTACTAGCTTCTCCAAACCCTGTTTAGTACCAACCGCCCAGCCTTAGCTTTGGGATTCAACCCAAGTGTGATGACTGCAGCAGTGTAACACGATGAACATAGTGCAGTTTTGTACCTACCATAAATGTAGATGTTCGAGTGTTCACACTGCTGCAGTCCAGGTTACCCTCCCACCTTCCCCTCTTCTTACCTGAGTTTTATCTATAGCTCCCTGTTTATACAATAATCTCCAAGATGTATTTCTATATGGTGTATTTGCTTACAGCTGTAGCTATTGTTTTCTACTTATGTAATTTACTTAGGATTATGTATTGCCTTCCTATCTGGGGCAAGAAAAACTGAAGAAAATGGCGTCTGCTGCCTCTCTTATACCCCTGTCGCACTGACGTCAGGGAAGAAGCGACAGCAACCGACGCCGGACCAAGACTTTGGAACTCTGGCCGACTGCGGGACCGCCTGATGGCAGATAACCCAAGTGTGATGACTGCAGCAGTGTGAACACTCGAACATCTACATTTATGGTCGGTACAAAACTGTACTTTTCCTATCCTGACTGTTATGTCCAAGTTGAGTGGTTTCATTGTTTGCTCTTTCTTATGTCAGCCAGGTTTTAGTTGCTGTGAGTATAATTCAGGGGAATAAGTTGCAATATAATCTTGTATCGCTTAAATTTTATTGCATATACTGTCAGTATGCATATTAAGTAGGAGAATCTAGGAATTTGAGGAAGATGTTGGGGGAGTGGACAATTTTATTTGTAATTGTTTGGTGCGGACATACATTCACCTAAATCCTTGGCCTATTCCAAGCAAGTCTTTATAGAGTGTTGCTTTTATGGAAGAAAGTAGGTATCCAGTTAAATGTGTATTTTAATTTTAGTAGGGTCTTACGGCTAGGTTTTTACAGTATTTATGTTTGAGATAGCTGTGTTTGCATCATTCTAGGTGAGTGTGGGAGCTATACTGAAAGGCTAGGTAAGTGTTGGGTGTAATAGATGCTGGTTAATTGAAAGCAGAGAGGAGATGTGGTGGTTGGTAAGGAGAGAGAATACTGAGGAGTAGAGTTGGAGCCAGGGACGATACCGATTGGTGATTTTAAGCTTTGGTAAAGGAGGGTTTTAATTTTGCTAGTTGGCAAGGACCGAGAGTGAAAGGAACTGAAATTTGCGCTTTTAAATTAAGGAGTTGGGGGTTCTATGCTATTGGGTAGACACTGTTTTTGAAAGATATTGTAGTTGGGTGGTGGTTGTGATTTGGATTTTGAGGAGGTTGCGTTAGTGTAGTGTAAATATAGTGAGGTATTGTGTGAGAAATGGGGGGTAGGTTGAGAGAGTGAAATGAGCCAAGCACAGTGAGGATGAATGGAGAAGGGCCCACCTAAAATGAAAAACAGTCTGAAATTAGCTTTGTAGAAAGTAAGCGGAAGCACAGTAATGTTATTTAAAAGTCTATTTTCAAGAATAATTGCTGTGAAAGATGAGAAGTAAGGCAGTGTTAACAATCGCTGTTAAGGGAGGGTAAAGTACTTGGATAAATGGTACAGAAAATGTGCACTTAGCTGGGAATGATCACGATAGAATGCAGGCTAGAGGGAGAATGAGCAGTATGGAAGACTGCGAGTTGTCCAGTAATGTAACAGAAGGGAGTAGTGTGGAAAAGGTTAAGAGTGCAGTGACAGAATAACTCTGTCTCCAATAAAAAAAAAAAACAATAGGCCAGAAAAAGTTTTGGATTTAAGAACTGGTCTGAAATATGGTAACAGTGGAAAGTGCAAGAAACGAGTAAGTGGTAATTACTATGCAAAAATGTGAGAGCCAAGAATGATGTACAGGGAGTCCAGGACATCAGTTCCTCCAAGACCCCACACAACAACTACTTGTTGCTGTAAAATTAGTCTTTTATTTCAAGAAAGGGCTGTTCTTAGAGGTATTGACAATATTCTGGATTGTTTTGTGTTACCATTTAAAAGACAAGTGGAGGCTTATACTAGATGCAAGAATGTTTAATTCAAGCAGCAGAGTTTTATATGTTGAATGGGAAAAACTCTCTCTGCTGTACTCCCAGTATTCCTGCATAACAATTCTGGACATGGAAGACTAATATTTACATTTTTCCCTCTGTCTTTCTCACAGAATTATTGGTTTCTCTTGTGCCAGCAGCCTGTTCATACATACATACACGTGTGTGTGTGTGTGTATATATATATATATATATATATATATATATATATATATATATATATATGTATATGTTTTATAGATGTACAAAGATTTTTATGTATATACATATGCACACATATCTATTCATGTGTAGAAATGTTTAGATGTAGGTATACTTTGTGTGTATGTGTGTGTTGTGTGTGTGTGTATATATATATATATATATATATAGAGAAGAGATATATATATATATATATATATAAAATCTCTCTCTCTATATATAAATATATATATATATATATATGTATATATATATATATATATATATATATATATATATATATATATATATATAGTTTAACTATAGATATATAGTGATATAGATAATTATACATGCAGATCTAGATATATGTATATGTGTATATATATATATATATATATATATATATATATATATATATATATATATATATATATATACAAATAGTGATGTATAGATATATAGTGATTCTGAATTGTTGTCAGACTACTCTTTGGAAACAGTCTGTGGACATTTTTCCTTGTTCCCAGAAGCCTGCAAGGCAGTGACAAATGGGTGCCAAGGATCATATCCAAAGGATACTTGATTCTCTTTTCTGACGTTCCCAGCCAAAAATTTTGTCTCCTTTATGTTCCACCCAGTCAGAGGGAGGGCGACACAAGAAATAAGAAAGTTGCTGCAAAAAAAGAGTCATCCAAGAGGTTCCCCCCTTACAAGTCTGAGTTGGCGTTTTACTTCAAATTTCCCTTTTTTTTTTTTTTTTTTTGTACTAGAAAGAAATGGGCAACTTGCGACCTATACTGGATCTGAACTCTCTGAGCAAGTCTTAAGTACACAAAATTCAGAATGATTGCAATTCAGTCTGTTTTACCTCTTGTAAAGATGGGAGATTGGATGTGCTGTAAAGACCTCAAGGATGTATGCTACCATATGAAAATGGACAGAGCTGCAGGCTTTCTCCATTCCAGGCTGGGGAGCCAGTCGGTACCCATTCTGGATGCTTCCTTTTGGTCTTGCCATAGCCCCCAGGGTGTTCACCAAATATCTAGCAGCAGTTGCAGCTCATCTCTGACTGCAACGTTATCGATTATTTCCCTGTCTGAACGACTGGCTCCTGACTGCCCCAACCAGGCACCTACTTCTTCAGGCCAGGGATCACTTCCTCAGCTTAGCTCTAACCCTGGGGATAAACGTTAACCTACAAAAGTCTCTGTTGGTTCCAGTACAAGTCTTAGATTTCATAGGGGCCCATTTAGACACAAGGACATCCTGTGCTTACCTTACGACGGACAAGGTATCTTAAGTTAAAGTTTCATGTCAGCCAGTCTTGGCATCTCCAGTTCTTCAGGCATTAGGCTCCATGGCAACCGTAACACTCCTTCCCTTAGCACGCTTTCACATGCAGATACTTCATTGGATCTTGGTGGTACAATGGTCGCTTCTCAGGAATCTTTTGAATCTTCCCATCAGTCTTTCTCAAGTGTACAGGGAGTCTCTACTTTAGTGGCTTCACTCTTTTTGGAAGTTACTCAAGGATGTCCATTCGTTCTTCCTTGCCCAATCGTCATGTTGACCACTGACCTCCCAGTTGGGGTGGGGGGGGTATTATCTGGGCTGGACAGTCCAAAGCACGTGGACGCCCCTTGAGACCAAATTACATATCAGTGTACTTGAGCGGTTCTAATAACATTGCAAGAACTAGGCAGCTTTCTATCTCAGGGGATTATTGCAGTCTAAATGGGCAGTATGTCTGTGGTTTGGTACATCAAACATGGAAGGACCAGGTTTTACCCCTTATGTTGAGAAACAATGTGGGTGTGGGAAATGGTGATTTTCCACCAACTGCTTTCTGATAGCAAAGCACATTCCAGGAGAATCCAACGTGTTAGCTAACAGGCTGAGCTGAGTGTTACTGATGTCTCAAGTGGTTCCTGAATTAGTCACTGTAGAGAAATCTTCGGAAATGGGGTCATCCATACTGCGATCTCTTTCCTTCCCTTTTCAGCAACAAATTCAGCAGATATTTTACTTTGATTCCTCCTCAGGGACACTCCTGTTCTTGCTTGGCCCTCCGTTCTACTCTGTATGCCTTTCCCCCAATTCCCAAGTTCCTGCCAAAGGCTCTTATGTTGTGAAGCAAAGTGATCCTCATTGCCCTGTTTTGGCCTTGACAAATCTGGTTCACCTTTCTTTGGTATCTCTGGTTTGTCCCCCGATGACATTGGATCAGAGTCCAGATCTGCTCTCTCATCTGTTGGAGCATCTGCATCTGGACACTCAGGGCCTAAAATTAACTGCATGGTTTCTCCACTTCGATGATGGGTAGATCTCCCAGGCTCTCTTCCCTCATTCGAGAAATATCGATTTCATCCCATAGGGCTTCCACAAGCAAAGTTTGCAAGTGCAAATGGAAGAGATTTTTCTTTAGGGCTGAGCATAAACAGATGACTTTACAGCCCCAGCCCCAGTCATATGAGACATTTTTGGCTTCCCTGTTCAAGGATGGTGCCAGCTATTGTACCGTCAATTTCAACTAGCTGCCTTTTCCAATTTTCACATTGGGTTTTATTCCTTATCTCTTACCTTTTGTAAACTGTGTAAACCCTTTCTCAGGGGCACCTTTCTGATCAGGCCACCAATCAAGGATCCTACTCCCCTGTGGGATCCAACTATGGTTATGCAAGTTTTAGTCCACCCCCATTCGAATCCTCAGTCACCGTGATTTAAAATTTCTTTCCTGGAAGACCCTGTTTCTAGTAGCCATTACATCTAGCTCTTTTTGCACAATTCTCATATTTGATTCTCTACAAAGACAGAGTAATCATGCATATACTAATCCTTCCTTTTTTTTACCCAAGGTGGTTAGAGAGAGTAACATTAATCAGTCAGTCGATCTTCCCAGTTTTTTTTTTCTTCTAATTATCAAAATAAGTGGGAGTACACTTTATATCTGCTTGATGTTTATAGGCAGCTTCATTTTTATAGTCCTAGAACCAAGCCTTTCAAGAAGTGCGATCAGGTCTTTTCTTTTTTGAATGTAAAGAAAGGTAGAGTGGTTTCCAAAGTTAAGTTGGTGAAAATGGTTGAAAGATTGTATTATCTTTTATCTATTTTTCCAAGGGTATTGTTTTATCAGGACCAGTAAGGGCCAGTTCTACAAGGTCCATGGCCATGTCTCAGGCTTTTTGGTCCAGAGTTTCTATTGAAGACATTTGTACTGCTGTTACTTGGTCAAACCCCCATACTTTCATTACACATTACAAATTGGACGTCATATCCAGGAGTAGAAGTGCCTTTGGTTCCACTGTACTGTGGACTATCCTTCCTTGATGGTCACCCTGGATTATAGTAGATGGGGACTCTGTCCCACAGATTAATGGAATGAAGTGGACAAAATTAGATAATGTTATGTTCTTACCATAACTTTCCATCTGTGTTGTCCATCTTCATTCCTTAACCTTACCGCCTCCCTTCCTCCATCCAAGTCTTCGGGAAGCCTAGTAGAATTTGTAAGGAATCTATTATTTTGGTTGAGTTCCGGATGCTTTCTTACTCGTTTTACATGTATGCACTTTTGCTCTACATGTTTTGTAGAATAATTTTTAATCTTTAACTATTATAATGTTATTGGCAAAGTTGATCTGAGGTACTGTGGGGGTGCAGGGCTTTATGAGTAGGGAAGAGGAGCTCAAGTCAGGAGTCTCGAGCTGGAAGAAGGCAGCTGGTCAGTTCTGAGCCTGGGAACCATATTCCCACAGGTTAATGGAATGAAGATGGACAACACAGATGGAATGTTATGGTAAGAACATAACTTCTTTATTTGGATGATCTGTTTCTTAGGACTATGTGGGCTTAGACATTGCATTGTTGTGATGCTAAATGTAGTGCAGCATGTGGTAAAACTGTTGGAAACCAGGTTACATGTGTCCTTGAACAACTGAATCTTTCCTTATTTTCCATAAGGACAGGGTAACTTTAGGGAACACATCTATTTGATCCCTAGGGTGTTTTCAGTTTCTAATGAGAAGCAAATTATTTGCTCACCGGTTATTTCATCTCCATCTGGGTGATGGTGCAAGCCGCTTCACTCCTCTTATGGCTCCTGGTTAGCTCAGTGTTCTGTTTACAAGTACCAGGAGCTTACAGACTGCTTCAATAAATACATGGATATTAATTAATTAATTTATCTATCTTTAATGAAGGTTGATCCACTTGGATGTTTTTTAGACTCTGCTTGGGAGCACTGGTTAAATGACTTGTTCAGTCACACAATAGGCAAGTGGAGGCTGAAGGAACAGAATCTTAGAACATATAAGGAGACTGGATCATGTAGCCATTTACACACTGCCAGTACCCTCCTCTTACCACCTATTACAAGGAGGGTAGGTTAGTCATGTCTGCGGTGACTTTATGTCCCTTCCAGTTGTCTAATTTCCTTCTTAAAGGAAAACAATGCATCACATTGCTTGATCTGGATAGGAAATTTATTACTGAGAAGGGGTAGTCATTGCATGACATGTTTATCTGCACTGTGATTTTATTTGCTAAAAACACGTTCAGATATCTGGCTCTAGTGTTTGCAGGACTGTGGTTTGTCGAGAAATAGGAGGTCTTGCACTTTAGAGCCTTAATGGCCCAGATTGCAATGTACAAATTGCCTGTAAGGTGTCTGCAGGACAGTGAATACAAGGATAAGGCCTAGAGCCTCTCTTGATAGCTCAGTCCTTTGTCCTTTTTTTCCTCCACTCAGACCTTTGGGGTCTTAACTGCTTGATATGCTTTTTTATATATCCCAAAGGAGGCATTGTATTCTATGATGGGATTGATCAGTGCAGAATGCAGGCAGCTCAGAACTTTTGGATCTAGAGAAAATGCCCTTTGTGATCAGCTGTACCAAATGGCAGAATTTATTCTGCTGCCATTCATTTAGAATTTGTTGTTGCTTTAAATTGTGATGGTAACTGGACCTTCCTGCATGACATTTTGAAAGTGTGGACCCACAGAAAAGTTGTCTAGCAGAAGTTTCAGAAATGTTTTAGAAAACCTACATTTTCACAACACTTTTCTGTATGCATAACTTCATAAATTCTTTACAATGAACCAACTTAATAGTTTAGTGTCTCTTCCATGTTAATGACAACCAGGTAGATACCTGGACTGGTGTCACTTGAAGTTTTAATGACATTGTTTGCTTAGTCGCCATAGTCCCTCAGGCTATTACCTGCCTGCATGCTAATGCTGCATGTGAAAAAACTGCATGCTTTTGTATTTTTACTAGTAACACGTGCTGCATACCTCCTTTTTTACAAATGTACTCCAGTCTGAATGCAGTAGTTGGGTCAGTGATTTTAGTGCTGATGTACAGGGGGTTAGGGAAATGACATTTTTAAATGTGATCAGTCTTTTACAGTGTTTGGTTTGTGTACTTTTATTCTAATGTATTTATAGGCTCATAGGAGGTTACTAGGCTGGTAGCCCTAGAACCCAAGCCTAGCTATGTTAATCCCAAGTTGCCTCAATTGTCCTTGGTTAGATGGACATAATTTGCAGAGCACGTCTATGATAAACACCAACTACCCCTGTCCATGAGGGACATGTGTGCCAGCCCCGTGGTAAATGTGCTGTCTCCCATCCATTGGTCCAGGTTGCACTTAAATAAGTTCAGTGAGGAACTCTGCTTCACATGAATTGGAAGGTTATTTCAGAGTAGTGGCAGTCTCTGGGAGATGTATATCTTTTTCTCCAGCATGTTCTATTAATGTCACAGGCTAGGTTAAGATCCCTGGAGCAAGCGACTTTTGTGCCATTTGACTTGCAGATGTGCAGCATGTCCATCAGGGCAGGGTCAGAGACTGAGCTGTAAGCCAGGCACAAGTCACCTCTCAGCAGCCTATACGATACAGAGTACAGTAACAAGGCTTTCAGTCTGTTCATGTAAGTCGTGCTTTGGAAGCCTTGAATTTTCAGGTCTGTATTAGTTCGCTGAAAGTTATTTTCAGTGAACACCTCTTCGTCGACACAGTCAGTGAAAATCACGTCTGCAATTTGCTAAATTTTCCAAGGGCAATGAAGTTGGCAAACTACACAACTTTGCTGTTTTCCCCACTGTAGTGCGATCTCTGAGTTCGTATGTGTAGTTATGGGGTCCCCCCACTTGGGCAGGTTTGTTTTAGTGAGTTGTGAGCACTGTTGTGCTGCGGGGCAATTATTTCATTGCCCTTGGAAAATTCAGTAAGTTGTGGAAGTGATTTTCGCTGAATGTGTGGGAACGAAGAGGTGTTTGCTGAAAATAACTTTCGGCAAACTAATATAGACCTGTATTTTCTTGGTGAGAAGCTTCTGTGGTCTCTCTAGCTGCTGCAGGTGTCTGATGAGGTACATGCAGAAGAGAGGATTGTACTCTATAAATGGTCTGATGAGGTTTGAGTACAGTGGTGAATGTAACATCCTTGGACCTGGATGTGACTCCCTTACTTATGAGATGTGCAACATAGAAGGCTTTCCTTACCACTGTGGAAACTTGGTTGTTGAAATTCAAATTACCATCTACCTGTGTTCTCAGATCTTGCACCACTGGGTTTGAACTTACGGGAGATGCTGTCAGTATTGTAATTAACAGAGAATTCCACTTTGCCAAAGGGCATAATAATGCAATTTTTTTTTAGTTTTAGAATGTGGCTTTGGCACTAGTGTGTTACTCCCTCTTGTAATATGTTAAGATCGTGAGGGACTCTGTGATTGCACCCAATTTCCCAATTTGCAGTCGTCAGTTTGGTAAGCCAAAAGCCGTCTGCATTAGCCTGGACTTCCAAGAAATAGATTCCAAACAGCACAGATCCTTGTGGTATGCCACTGATGACAGCTCTACTGGTAGAAATGGAGTCACCACATTTTGACAATATGTGGTCTCTTGGTGAGCCAATTAGCTACCCATCTAGTGATGCAAAGGTTAATCCCCAGCTGGGAGAGTTTCTCAATGATACCGGAGTGGGGATTGTATCAAAAGACTTGGCTAGATCAAGATAGGCAGTATGCACTGTTTTACCTTCATCCAGGGCTTTGGTGACTTTCTTGAAGACTACTAGGCTTAGTAAGCATGATCTACCCTTAACAAAGCCAAACTGGGTTGGGTCTAGAGTTTGAAGGTTGCCCATGTCCTTGTTAAGGTCTATGATTCTTTCCATGGTCTTGTAGATATGGCTGAGCAAGAGGATTACTGTTGCTGTTCTCTACTCTGCTGGAACAAAGCCATTTCGCAGGCCGTGGTTAGAGAATGCTGGGTGGATCTGCCAAGTCCTGTTTTAAATTTGGTTAATAAGCAACCTGAGATGTTATCTGGTCCCATTGAGGCCATGTTTTTGGGCTTGGAGAGCACAGGGATGACCTGTTCTCTAGAGATGCTAGGCAGAAGACTGGTGTCAGGTATGCTTTGAGGTATAGCTGGTGGGGGCGGTGAAGTTTGCACCAAATCTGTCAGCTAGCAGGTTGCCAGTTTCCTCTGGTGTAGTATGTATGAGTGGTACCATCTACTACCAGTTCTGCACATAGTTGGGCATTCCGTTTTAGATTTTAGATGTAGTTAAAAAATGCCTTATGATTATCCTTAGTTAGGGATGCTATTTTACCTTTGTAATTAGTTGTAGAGGACTTTACAAGACTTCTGATATGCTTGTTCAAGCCGTGGAGGGAATTCTTCCTCTGCTGAGTCAGTTCCCTCTTGTTCTTAAACATCAGTTTTGTCCATTTTGTTACGTAACCTGTTTATACTTGAGGTCCACCAGGGTGGCTTTTTTTTTCAGGAGGACCTGGTTTTAATCCGGTCAGGCACAGCCGAGTCTATACAATTGCTTAAGTGTTTACACAGGGCATTTGTGTGCACTTCCGCGTACGAGTCATTGTGAGTGCAGGGGGTATAAAACTTTTTATACCATTGCTTAGTAGGCTGTAGTATGCTTTGGAAATTTTTTTTTTTTTTTTGCTCCTGTGTGGTGACAAGTTCAGTAGTTGATTCAAATGAGAGTGATATTTATGGTCCGACCTTACCAGGGAGGGCATCACGCAGTTGGAGTGCAGTGATCCCCCCCATGTTGGTCAGTACCCTGTCTAGGACATTTGAGTCTCTTGTGGGGGGTGCAGGCTATTTCATTTGTATTGACAAAGTCCAGGAACCTCTGGGTGAGCATGTTTGTGCTCTTGTACATCACCCAGTCGATGGAAGGGTAGTGAAACGTTCCCATGATTAAGCTGTTGGTCTGTATGGCGAGTGACTCCAGTAAGTACAGGTAGGGGGTGTGCTTTTCTTGGTTCATGGTTGTGGTAGGGTATTTTGCTTAAATTGAACTGGTCAAACAGTACAACTCCAATAGTCCAGTTAGTTGGACATGGAGTAGTTTGAGAGAGTTATACTTTTTGACTAGTCTTGCTGTGTACTTGGGTTTAATGAAGATGGATTCTTTCTTTGCTGACATATATGCAGATATTAAAGCAAGCAGCTGAGAAGGGTGTGGAAGATATGACTTCTGTTTTTTTTTTGCCTATTGCTTGTAAATAGGGAGGGTGAAGTCTTCTCCTAAGACGTTAGTGTAATGTAAGTAGTCTTCACACAGAACAGAGCCAGTGCTGCTTCATTTCATCACAAGGTCGTCTTGTACAGTGTAACATTTCTGAAGGTGCACTTTACATGATTGTGCAAGAGGAAGAAATGGAGCACTACAGTTGTGAATTCTGGCACTTTGCACCCCCCTGGTCCTATAGTCATGGAGATTAGCTTCACCTCTGTTAGTTAAAATCAGTGTGAAAGATTACCATATGTGAAGTACAGGTTTTATGTTTTCATTTTAACTACATGTTCATTCATTATCCAGTGGCCTGGGTTACGTCAATCCACTTTCCTTTTAGGTATTAGTTTTCTTGCTTTATTCAGTTTGTTCTCGTAGGGATCCAGAGATTATCTTAACAAATGATGAGCGTGAAGTCAAGAAGCTAGTCATGGACAGGTCATCCATCCTTTGCAGGATGTTTACTCAAAATCGTACACGGGCCTGTGAGTAGTTTGGGAGTCGCCAATTCACTTATGGCATGACTTTGGGATGTTGAAGGAAGCTGGAACATCTAATGATACTCATGTGCAGAAGTAAGGAACACAGTGTAAGGTACACAAAGTAATGAATACCCTAGCACCAAGTTTACACTGACAGAAGAGAGAGGTCCCAAGGTCTCAAGTTACATCCTTGGAATTATTTATATTGCCTTGGAAAGTGTGGACCAGTTGACACAGTACCAGCAACTCTCTTTTGTGGGAGTGGCGTGGGTGGGTGTGTGTTCATGTCATGTGGTAATAGATAAGCTAAGATTAAAAACCTTGTACATGCTGTAGGATTAATAGACAGTGATGTCTGCAAAGAACTGGCATAATGCTGTGTTAGAAGTAGCATGTGCAGGTGCTTGCGTTTGAGTTAGGAAGCTTCAAGTGCAGTTATTTACTGTAATGTAGGTAAACCAAGACTTTGTATAATTTCAGCCAACTCTTCAGATGGAGTGAGGTTCTTTTGTAAGGGCTGACTTCCTTGGATGAAGGCATTCGGACTTAACCACCAGCTTTTAGTCTTTAAGTATCAGTCTTTAGTGAAGAATTACCCCCCCCCCAGTTTGTGCACCCTTTGACATAGTAAATTTATGCCTATTCCTCCTGACAGTTTTTCAAGTTTTGAGTAGTTGACTCCCATTATCGGTTCAGTTTTTATTGCCATTTGAACTTTTTGTTGTCCCCAAAATATGAATTGCTTGCATTTGCTCTCCTAAGACTGTTTAGGTTAATTTCTCTTCTTGAAAAACGAATTGGATAAACTTTGAAGAACTTGTGATTGGCAGTTCATGTGACTGTGGAACTATTCTGAAACTTGGACTTGGAAATCTTCCCAGAAAGGCAGATTTGCTCTCTCTAAGACCAGGTAGCTTCTAGTGGCTTTTCATGCACCGTCTTCCATAGTAACCCTTCCTCAGGACACGATTAAAACTGATGGCAGATCTGTCTACATGTCTTTCAGCAGAAAAAGCCAATGAGGAGTGGTATGACACATCCAGATTGCCATCTGTCAGGGTCTGCTTTGCATTTTCCGATCCCAGAGTAGAAGCTCACTACTGTCTACAGATTGATAGAGCACATCTACAGAATAAGTCTGAAGTCGCAAAAGCTGTGGTGTCTGTCTCCAAAGACTCAGCAGATACTTCTGATCTTGATGTTGGTTGTGTGTTTAGCTTTAACATAATGTGCATTAACTGTTAGTACAGAAAGTTTACAGATTCTTACAAATGACTACTTTGATCCTTCCTTCCTTCACTTTGATTCCTCCAATTGCAACTTTCTTTAGATGAGTAAGAAGGCCTTCAAGTTTCCTTTTCGAGGAAGATTTCTATTTCCTAGTAATCGTTTTTCTGGCCACAGCAAGTATAGTCCAAGTTAAATAAGAAAAGTCTCTTTCTGTTCCTAGAACATTAAAGAGAATAATTTATTTTTTTAATTTGCTTGGATGCATTTATTTTAAGAATAATTCTTAGACAAAGGTCTTGGCCCTTATTGAGTTGTCTTCATCTACTTAATTGTTTAGACCGTTAGGATTGTTCTTGGTCTGAATTTTTTTTTATATATTGTAAATAGTTGGTTTTATTTGTTTAAAACTATGATCCATCATATTTCTACGTAAAATATAAACTTTAAAACCTAATACAATGTAGAAATGTGATCCATCATATTTGTACATTGTATTATGTTTTAAAGTTTATATTTTATTGTAATCTTTTTTTCTTTCAAAATTTTAATAAAATATTTCAGGGGAAAAAAACTACTACTTTGTGATTCCTTATATGTAGAGGACCAATGATACGAAGAGGATCATTCTTATTTTTTCAGTAGATTGGCAGGCAATACAGGCAAATCCAAATCTGGTCATTTGTATTGCATGTAGGAAATACTAGCACCATAATCACAGACATCTCTCTTGTGTAGCAACTTGACAAAGAGGACATTTTTATAGTAGCAAACCTACATAGTAATTTGTATAAATCCTCCAAACTCATTTTCTGTTAGATTTCCGTAACTAGGCAATAGTGACCAATAAGTTTGTAATCAGAATCTGATTTATGCTTTCCCTTCAGCTCACTTACTCCAAAGCTGCCATTTAATGCAAGTTTCATAGCTCATTGTTGGCAAAACCAGACCCTAGTTTGCTATCCCATTTTATATGTCAGTGCCTTAGCCAATAAGCCTAACTCTACAGCATGCAGTTTAGCACAATGTGAAGGCAGACTTCTAAATGCAAATCTTAATTCTCTCCACTTAACAGCTTGTATGATTTCAGGTTGATTCCCGGCAGCCATTTTTTTCCCTTTAGTGGTTTCCTCCAGTTTAAAAGGAGCAAATGGTCTTATCCCCAAAAGCACCATGCATTTTCTAAATGGATATGGTTTTCTTTTTAAAAGTAGTATGTACATTTGCTTTTAGGATTCGCCAATACCCGTGTACCTTCAAGAACACTGACCCCTTTTCATTTACTTTTATTTGTAGTTTCTGCTCGCATGTCTACATTTGTTGAAGTATTGATGTTCTTCGTGATTCACTGTTGCAGTCCTCACATATGGGTTACCCGGCTCCCGGTAGCCCTCAGTTGGCCCGAATACCAGAGTCCTTGGCATAACGTCTGCTGCCGCCGGTTGTAAAACTAATGTCAGAACGTCAGGTATAAAGGGAGGCAGCCGACGCCATTTCCTCAGTCTTTCTAGCCGTGGAGCCCGAAGCAGGTGCAATTCGCACTAGTGCTGGTCGGCCGTTTACCTTCGTTTTGCTTTCCCACTACCAAGTTGAAGACTTCTTCAGATAAGTACTCCGTTGGGGATTCTCTTTTCTTGCTTTAACGAATGTCAGATAAAGTTAATAACTGTCTTACCTGTGGAAAACCGATTCCGCACCGTGATTTCCATTCCTATTGTATAACTTGTTTGGGCCTTGAGCATGACGTCCCTAACTGCAATCTCAGTGCTTCTTTTAGTAGAGCTAAGATTTTGTATAAGCATTTCGGAGTCTGGCCTAAGTTTGTCGGTATGGCGTCTTCTGGTCTCACGACTTCGGATATACCTAGGAAACTCAAAGACAAGGACCGCGACAGGCCTAGGGTTAAATCTGCTGACGACGCACCAGTGAAATTGGTCGTCAGCACAGTGATAGTCAGTGAGGTGCTTTCGATGCCCCTGCAGTCGGCAGATTTTCAGCTGCAAGACTCTGCTGAGACCTTTACTGAGTTCTCCATGCTGCAGGGTGTTATTTTGTCTTCTGACCCTCCGCCTGTCGCCGCCTCAGATGGTTCCGGAGCCACTTTGCAGGCACTGGCTTCTGACACCTTTTCGACATGAGACCAGAACCAGACCGACTACCTTAGTTCAGACTTCTGCAGTTGCTAGGCCTCCAGAGTCCCTCCAGATTGCTAATAAACCTTCCATCCACAAACCTCACAAGCAGGCGTCTGCCTCCTCTCCTATGCCTCTGTCCCAGTTGGTAAAGATGGCTGGTGATCTTCCTTCCCTGATTAGGGGCTCTCATCCCCCCTTCAAAGAGGACTAGGGAATTATATCCTGATGTTTTGTCTTTCTCAGATTGAGATTTCCAGAATGTCTGCTGGTGAAGAAGGAAATTCTCAACTTTTTTCTGGCTTTGAGGATTCTGATGCTGAGGACTCTATCTCTTCTGCCTCCCTTCCAGAAGATTTTTCCTTTGGGGATACTTTGAATACCCTTAGGGAGCATTTTAAATGGAGATGTCAGGATTTTCCACAGTCTAAGAAAAGAATCAGGGAATGTTTGGATTTGCCACAGCGTAAGCCTCTGGCTATACCTCCAGTTTTGGAAGTTGTGGATGATGTTTTCACGGAAAATTCTTTAACTCCTAATTCTGTTCCTCCTGCCTCCAGAAAACCGGGTAGGTGTTACAGGGTTCCTGAATCTCATCAGTTCCTTTTTAAAAACACTACTGCTGATCCAGAAACTATTTCTCAAGGGCCCAAGGGTGTTAAGGCTACTATTGCTAAAAACCTTGTGCCTTCTGATAAGGAGTCTAGGGCCTTGGACAGGTAGGGTAAAAAACTCCTATACCTCTGCAATTTTTGCCATTAGATCCGTTAATTGTCTTTTTCACATGCTTAAGTATCAGCAGCATACTTTAGAGGCTGTTAAGGCTAAACTTGGAGATATTCCCTCCATGACGAAGAACAAAGATTTACAAGACTTGCTGAATTCTGCCACTTTAGTTAATAAGCATTCACTTCATTGTGGTTTTGACACTTTGGAGACTTCCTGCAGGGCAGCAGCCACTGGTTCTGTAATTAGAAGGTATGCTTGGCTCGGGGAGCAGCCTCTTTCTGAACCTAGGTCAAGTCTAAATTGCTGGATGTTCCTTGCACAAGGACAATCTTTTTGGGTAATAACGCTGAGGAGGTACCGAAGAAGTTGGAGGATAAGGCAAAATTTATGCAAGCTGTAACAGATTTCCTTCAGGTTCAGCCTCCTTGGTTTAATGGGCATTATCCTTCCAAGAATTGGTCTTTCCCTGATCCTGGCAAGCAGAGTCGCTCTAGGCCTAGGGGTTTCAGATCTTCCACAGGGACAGGCTTCTGCCCCTCAAAGGGATAAACAATGACCTCCCTCTTCTGCTAGATCAGGGAGTTCTAAGCCAGCTTCCCAAGAAAACATTCTCAATTACTTCGGCCGTCTTGTGCCTACCTCTGCGGGCCCTGGGTTTCCTTTGGGGGGAAGGTTAGCCAGGTTCGCAGAGATATGGTCTACCATCACAGATGACAAATGGGTGCTCAATATAGTAAATCAAGGTTACAATTTTTCTTTCACACCTTCCCTATTTTACACAGGTTCCCAGACATACCCAGAACTCTCAGGGCAGAGGTAGAAACTCGGATTTCCTCTTTACTGACTATAGGGGGTTATAGAGCCAATTCCTGCAAATCAGGCAGGCCTAGGTTTTTATTCAAGGCTTTTTCTGGTACCCAAGAAAGGGGACATATGGCGCCCTATTCTGGATCTGTCTATTCTAAACAATTTTCTGGTGATTCCCAAATTCAAGATGCTCGCCCTTCAACAGTTACTGCCAATGCTGGGCAAGGATTCATGGCTAGTAACTTTGGATCTCAAGGAGGCTTATCTGCACATTCCAATAAGGGAAGTTGCAGGCAGTTCCTTCGCTTCAGGGCGGGGGAGCAACACTTTTAATTCTCTGCATTGCCCTTTGGCTTATCAACTGCTCCCAGAGTTTTTATCAAGTGTCTGGCTCCAGCCATTGCTTTTTTGCAGGCCAAGAAACATTCAAATTTATCCTTACCTGGACGACTGTCTCATTCAAGCAAACTCCCTAGAACAACTAGAAAAGGATTTGGATTTCATGAACACTCTCACCTCTTTGGTTTACACTCTCAACGAAAAGAAGTCAAAGTTGGTTCCTAGAAGGGAGATTCTTTTCCTGGGAGCGAGTCTGAATATAGCCACCCAGATGGTGTTACTCCCTCAACAGAAGCAAGAAGATCTTTTGGCTTACTTCAGAAACTTGGCAAGCATGACCTAGCTTTCTCTGCAAGGCAATTCCTGCAAGCACTGGGGTTCATGGCTTCATGTATTTTGATGATCCCATATGTAAGGCTGCATATGAGAACTTCAATGGTACCTCATGAATCTTTGGTGCCAACACACACATGACTTAAACTTGATTTTTCCCCTGATTCCATGTCTACAAATGGAGTTCCTCTGGTGGGCGACAGCCTGTTCTCAGAACAAGGGTCTGCCTTTCTGCCCACCACCTGCCAGCCAGACTCTCACCACGGATGCCTCAGATGTTGCATGGGGATGCTCATCTGGAAGGCAGGGGCATACAGGGGACTTAGAGCAACCAGCAGATTCATCTGTACATAAATTTAAAAGAATTGATGGCAGTGCAGCAGGCCTTGCTGGCTTTCAAGGACCTACTCTACCCTGAGACTCTGCTGATTAGGACAGACAATACCACTGTCATGTGGTACATAAGCAAGGGGGGACTCGCTCTTACCCCTTGTGCAGACAAAGCTTGAGACTATGGTCCATAGCAGCATCCATGGGCTTGCATCTTATAGCCCGGTATTTCCCAGGGAGGCTAAACTCCTTGGCAGATAATTTGAGCAGGCATGTTCTGGATCCTCACGAGTGGCAACTGAACAAGGACATTTTCCTCTGCATCACTCATCATTGGGGCACCCCGCAAGTGGATCTTTTCTCCTTTTGCACCAATAATCTTCTTCCAGCCTTCTGCACCAGGGAATTTCACAACAAAGCTTGCAACCTGGACGTGTTGTCCTTCCCATGGACACCTCTCAGTTTATTCATTCCCTCCTCTGCCTCTTCTTTCCAGAGGAACCTGGACGTGTTGTCCTTCCCATGGACACCTCTCAGTTTATTCATTCCCTCCTCTGCCTCTTCTTTCCAGAGTGCTGCTAAAGATAAGGGAAGAAAAACCAAAGGCTATTCTGATAGCACCAGATTGGCCCAGACAGCAATGGTATCCCTTCTTTCCCAGCCTTTCACAGGCTCAGCCTTGGCATCTTGCCCTGGTACCAGATCTGTAAGGTCAGGGAGGGGGAAATTTCCTTCATCCTCCTCTTCAAACTATGCATTTAACTGCCTGGCTAATACTTTAAATCTTTCCCAACAGGTGGTTGAAGTTCATGATGCCAGGAGGCCTAGCACCAGAAAATCCTATGCAGATAAATGGAAGAGATTTTGCTCTTTGATGCTGGCTAAAGGAGAAGACTCTGCTCATCCTTCTCTTTCCCTCATTCTTTACTACCTAGCAGGACTGCTTAATGGCAGACTTTCCTTTTCTTCAATCAAAATTCACACTTCAGCAATTTTGGCTCATTGTTCTTTTAAGCAACCCATTTTTTCTCTCCCTTTGATGAAACAGTTCCCCAGCTCCTACTCCTGCTTGGGATCTTAATTTTGTCCTGGAAAAAACGTACTCTGCCTCCCTTTGAACCAGCTGCCTCTGCAGATTTGAGGTTTCTATCCTGGAAGACTGCTTTCCTTTTAGCTATTACCTCAGCTAGAAGGGTATCTGAGCTGCAAGCCTTTAATGTCAGTAGAGCCTTTCATTATTTTTCACTCTGATAGAGTTTCTCCGAGAACTAATCCCTCCTTCATGCCTAAGGTAGTATCTAGTTTAACCCTTAACCAGTCTATTCACCTGCCTACATTTTTCGGTAATCCCCAAAATAAAGGGGAAAGGATTCTGCACTCTCTTAATGTGCATAGACAGCTGAGATTTTACTTGGGACTAAATCCTTTCGAAAATCTGAACAGTTGTTAGTTAGTTTTGTTCCTGGGGCTCAGGGTAAAGCTATTTCAAAACAAACCATCTCCAAGTGGATTGCTCATTTGTATTCACTTTTGTTACCTGCAGCATGGGAATGTCCCCCCTCAGAATATTAGGACCATTCTGCTAGAGCAGCCTCTACCTCTGCATCCTTTCTGAAAGGTGTGCCTACTAAGGACATTTTAGAAGCAGCTACTTGGTCTTCTGTCCATAGTTTCACAAAGCATTACAATCTACCTCTGCTTTCTAAATTCAGGGCTGGTTTTGCCTCTGCAGTTTTTCAGGGCCTTCTTACCAACCCTTAATCTGTGATCCTTCCTCCACCCTTTGTCTTTTTCCTGGGCTTTGGGAATCAACCCATATGTGATGACTGCAACAGTGAAACACGAAGAGCATAGTACAGTTGTGTACACTTACCATAAATGTAGATGTTAGAGTGTATTCACTGTTGCAGTCCTGGTTTTCCACCCTCCATTCCTCCTTTTTTCCTAAGGCACAGACTAGATTTATATTTTTATTTTTTTGCGTGACGTGTCCAGGGTGCTACCTTCCTGGGTTAGTCTTCTTTTGGGGGCTCCTGACAGTTAAGGCAAGAAAAACTGAGGAAATTGTGTCGACTGCCTCCTTTAATAGCTGACATTTTGAAATCAGTTTTACAACCGGCGGTATCCAACGTCATATACCAAGGACTCTGGTATTCGGGCCGACTGAGGGCTACCGGGAGCCGGATAACCTATATGTGAGGACTGCAACAGTGAATACACTCTAACATCTACATTTATGGTAAGTGTACACAACTGTTCTTTTTTTGGCTTGCTATAGAACAGTTTTTGCAGGGAATCTTTTTAGTAAGCCTCCCAGACATGCATTAGCATTTGCTTCAGATTTTAATTTTGAAAAGCTCTTTGTTTCTTTTGTGCTTTTCGTTTCATTGCAGTAGGCTTCAAGTGTATTTCTTAGAAAACACTTCCCTTGTATTTCTGAACTGCAGTCTATGCAGCACTACAGACCATAACATAATGCAGTAACAAAGCAATATTTCCCTCTTATAAATTCATCCTTTATGCTTAAATTGGGCTGAGAGATTTCTTTAAACCAGTTTATGCAGTTACTTGCTTTCTTTCCTAAACATGAACAAATGGCAAGAGAATTTGCTTGTCCTGGTACCACACTGAAAGTACTTTCTGGCAATTGATTAGATCATTTCAGTGGCTGACATTTGTTGGTGGTATGATCATGTGGTTATAACCTTTATAAAAGGTAAACAAAGTTGGATGGCTTATGTTGTTAAATTTCAGCAAAATGGCTCTTGTCAGCAGCTTTCATCCTGTTTCTCTTATCCCATTATATTTGTGAGGCTGCTGCTTAAATATCCACTCCAATGTTAAAGCTGGATGTTCAGTCAAAAGATCAGAATTTGTGTGTTGTTCTGCAGGGCATGCTTTAAGCAAAGGTGTCAAATTTTGTTTCACTTAGCTGGCCATTTAAGAGTCATGGTGCCTGCTTAGGCCTGAATTTGTATGTTTTCTACATAAAACAATGGACATGGTGATTATCAAGAGACTGTAAGCCAACTGTATTTCTGTGGGATGGCACAGTATCGGCCATCGTGTCATTGATTAACAGTGCTGTTACTGAAAAGTAGGACCTTTTTGAAAGAATAACTGTCTTTTAAGTTGTGTACCTTATCTGTGGTCTTTCTTGTCTTTGTACTTACATTTATGATATAATCTCAGTCTCCAGGTGGTTTTACCCACGTAGAAGCCGGGACAAGAAACACAGTTTGTTAGAAAACCACAGCCATCGTCTCTCAGTTGTATGGACCAGGGCAACCTATAATTCTGTTTGTAGTTGTCAGTCATAACACCTGGGCTATCATTAATGTGTCTACACATTTTGCAGTGATCCCATTTAATAGACATACATTTTGAAGACCCACAGATGCATTACATTGGCCCAGTTTGGTCTGTAAAGAAGTTTATTGTGTTGCGGTAGTGTTGTCGCCTCACAGACGTTGCCCGTTAGATTCTCAGAGCGTCTTCTGTGTGGCGACATGCGTGAACGGGCGTTCCTTTGTTGAAGGTTGTGCTTTAGGCCCGGCAAGCCAGCACGTAAAACTCTACTGCCAATCATTAGCGGACCGGAGTTCCGCTGTGGCGACCCCTAATCGGGAAAAGCCGAAAGACGCAAACATTGTTTGTAATAGACCAGATGTACTCAAAAGTTGCAGGTGGTGACTTGGATAATTAGAGTATAAGGAATTAATTTGGCAACTGAGGTTGGGAGGCCAGCATTGAGCTTCACTTCTGAATGGTGGCAGGATATTATTTAGCGTGGCAGTGGATGTGTAATTCTTTTGAAGTCACTGGGACGTGTGAAATGAAGGCACTAAATAAATGATACTGCAGATAATTCTGGTACTGGTTTTCTGCGTTTCTGGTAACGTACAGACATGACAATCTGGTTTAATAGTTTGATTTTTTATTACTATTTCCATAAGCAGATTAATGCGCTTTCCCATGTTCATACTGCATTGTGGTGTATGGAGAGTTAGGTGCCATGATGCATTTTTCCTTTGTGTGTATTTTGGATTAAAAAATGTAAATTTTAAACTGTAGCCTAATTAAATTTACACTTTCTTTCCCCCTCTCACTCGCTCTCATATGTCACTGTAGGGATGTCATGTGGTGTATACATAGATTTTAAAGAACAAACCACCACAGTGCCATTAAAATCTATGGAAGTATCCCTGTGCTGACTTCCCTTAGCTTTTTAGTGAACTTTTCCCTTGCTGATGTCAGCACACAAATAGTCTTATGAAGGATCTTTTAGAGAAGATGGGCACGTGTATATTTTCGATAATAGTTTTGCAGGGCAATAGGCAACACATGCTTAAATGCAAAAGGTATGATGCACAGAAGCACTACCAGTACATTTCAGTCATTAGACTTGGACTAGAAGAGGGAAGGGAAGGGCCTTACAGTCTTATAAGACTAAGAAGCACATTGCTAAGGACGGACTGTAGAGGATACAAGTAGAGGAGCTGATTTTATACCAGTGAGACAATATGAACAGACTATCTGTGAATGATGAGTCCCGGTTCTTGGTCATGCCGTCTGTGAGGTATTTGATCTGCTGAGGTTAAGCAGTAGGTGAGTTTAGTCAGGAAAGGAGTACTCTGAGGAGTAGGAGTCAGGCTGTTGTATATGTATAGTCTGACAGCTTCATTGCTTTAATAGATGTCCCACTACACTTTTCTGTTCAGAGTTCATGCTTTTTGAAAATGCAACTTTATCTATGCAACTTAAAATATACTAAAATCCATTACAGGTCCTTTTGAGAGTCAGACTTACAACCTATAATGAAATGCGTGACATTGGCAGAACACAAACTCTGAAAGTATATAACAGAACCATGCATGTCTCTCAGGCGCAAGAAGTCTTCAGTGAAGATAAGACCTTTTTATTGAGTGTAATGTTTTGGTTGGCAGTTTAAATCTTAAACTACAGCTAAGCTCGTGTGTGTGTGTGTGTGTGTGTGTGTGTGTGTGTGTGTGTGTGTGTGTGTGTGTGTGTATTTACATAATAGTATGTAGGCATGGCCAAAATTTGCCCAGTCCTTGTGAGATCCAGATAAATAGCTTATGTTGGTTGTACGTCTGAAGCCATCTTTAAACATTCACATTGTTTTGGAAGCTAAGGGAATATAACTTGGTACTAACTTTTTCAGTTGGTAAATGTCCTGCAGCAGTAATCCGTGAGTGTGCTTAGCATCATAGCAGATGTTCAAATGATCATGCCTGCTGACCCAGGACAATTTCTCTCTACTCCTGCATATACTATTGGTCTAATGGCCTGTTTGCTGCTGTGGCAGTACAATAAACACAGAAAGTGTGATAAGAGACTTAGGGACACAGGTGGACAGTGGTCTCACCTTTGATAACCACATCGCCACAACAGTCAGGAAATCCTTCTATGTGGCACACCTCATCACGAAGGGCTTTTCATCCAGAAAGAAGGAGGTCATTGTCCCACTGTACTCCTCCCTCATTCGACCCATTATAGAATACAACACCCCATTTGGTATGTACCTCTCAAGACATCTGCAACAACTGGAAAGGCCTCAGAAATACCTCACTAAAAGAATCACAGGCCTAAAGCAGATGCCCTACACTGACCGCCTTAAAAAACTCCAGCTATACTCCGTCGCATATCGTCTACTCAGAGGCGATCTCTGCTTAACATACAAGGCCGTGTCAAACCCAGAGCTGTTGGACATGCTACACTTAAAGAAATCCCAATCCCTCAGAGCTACACGCTCCAGGGATCTAAACCTTATCACAATAAACAAAACATGCTGGAGGGATAGGTTCCTGACCCAGAGACTCCCCAGACTCTGGAATAGATTGCCCATACATGTCAAGCAGAGTGCCTCTTTGGACCTCTTCAAGAGGAACCTTGACAATTGGATGGGAGAAAGGAAATTCACCCCAGGGATCACGTCAGTCGCCCTGCCAGACAGGGGTCCAGGAAAGTAAATAATGTGGGAAAAAATAGCCAGGGAATTGTTATGGCTAGGCTTGTATAGGCCCTAGGGCTGATAGGTTCATAGGTTGGTACTAGGCTATGTACCATTTGAAAGTTTTCTGTATTTTGCATGAAACAAATTATCATTGTGCATTGGTGTGTGATTATTTTTTTAACTTGCATTAAGAAGTATATGTGGAGGTAGTTCTACATACAAGTTTTTCACTATGATAACATTTCATTTACTATTGTACATTGGTGGTAGTTTAAGCTTTCTGAAGCTTGTATAGCTTTCCCCAAGAACATTTTGTTTGTATACTGCCTCTGTTTGCCACTTCAGGCACTGTAAAAGGAAGGCATATGACATACTGCTAGGAGTGTCAGACTGTTGAAGATCTTGAAACTTAGGGTTTGCTGACATCCACTTTTTGCTTTTTCCATTTGTGTTATAGGGTTTGGTCCACAATAGTGATGGCAAATGCATCAAGCCCAAAGTTGAATTATACCCGTCAGCTGGACCTAAACTTACTGTAACTAATAGAGGCTGACATATATGGCTTTCAAAGATGCTCACAGATGGGGTATGGTCAGTCACTGCAGTGCTCGGAGAGCATTTGCAGATGTCTGTACTTACCATGTCAGACAGACATCTTCATTGCTACAGATACTAGATTAGATGCCTGTTTTTCCAAAGACGGTAATGGAGGTCAGGAAGCCTGAGCTGTGTGTGTCCATAAATGAAGAGCTAGAAAATTCTCAGTCATTGTTTTAAGCTCTTCTTCCCAGTTTAGAGGTGTATATTCCTTGGTTTTGGCTCTGCATTGATTCTAAAAAGTCGGACTGTGTTAATGTTAGTCTTCAGCTGTCAGCCAGACTGAACATAACTCCATTTTTTGAGTGCCAAAACTGAGTCAGTGTCAAACATTTTACACCTTTATCTATGAAATTACATGATAGAAGCAAAAAAAATAGAGACAAGAAATGGTTGGTTTAAAATTTGTTCCTGTGCTGTTAACTGTACCCATGATTTTGAACATTCACTAGTATATCCTTGGTACTTCGTTGGTACCTCTTAGATATCTACTTTTTAATGAAGAAAGTGAGTTTGGTACAGTATGAGAGTCTGTACTGCTAGCACATTGGCACGTGGAACATAACTGATCTGTTATACCAGAATACAGTTTTATTTCAAATGTAGGATATTACATACATTTGGTAGATCCTAGGAGAAGGGTTTGGTCTTATTTAAAAAAAAAAAAAAATGCCGCTGAATATGTTTGTCTTTAGTCAGTAAAATATGTTTATGATAAATCTGATAGCATTGCTAGAGCTGCTATAACAGGATACTACCTTATGGCTGTCCACCTTTTCCAGAGAAATTATCCATATGCAGCTATGCAAACTTCAAAGTAAGCAAGTATCGGAGGGCTGTAGGTGTGAGAGACCTAACATATATGATGACTGTTGCCACAAATAATAAAATTAGAAACTCTTGGGATTGGAGTAATGGTTAAGGTGTTTACCTTAAAAATGCAGGATACAGGGTTTGAGTCTCACCTTTGCATGGCTAGACTTTAAAAGGCCCTTTAGGGTCATTAGCCTAGTATTCTACTGTAATATTGTGAAAACCTGCATTAATAATGAGTTAGTGCACGGTAATAATTTGATTAGTTATCAAAAGCCCCCCTCTCTCAACAACTTTTACAATATTCTCCATGCTTGAGCTTAGCCCATCCTCCCAGGATGCACCATTTATTCTTCCAGGCTGCTCCGCTGATCCTTGATCTTTGCAGCTAGAGTAATTTTTATCTTAAAGGAAATTTTATAGCTTAGAGCTCAAATTTTTCATTGCATCTTTGTTTTCTGGGCTATTTTAATGTATTAAAATAACTATGAGCTTATTATAAAATTTTAATGTTTTAACAAAATGACTGATACAGGGCCTGACATATTAACATGATCTTGTTTTACTGCTCTCATTATGTGAGCCATACTTGACATAATGGAATTGTATTACCTTCCTAGTCCATTGAGATAGAATGTCAGCAGTGTATGTTACAGGCATGTTGCGCAAATTATGTAGCAATTGCTTGTCTTATTCTTGAGTGACCCTTGTATACAGTTCTCTGAGCCTGTTTCTAAAAAAATCATATTAATTTTACAACTGCAAAGTAGCTAATTTCCAAGCTTTTGTAAAATCATTTGTTAGTGTTACTGAGATGTCAAAGGACTGTAATCCAAGAGCTGTTAATAAACGCATCAAATAATTTGTTGTGCTACCAAGATCATTGTCTGCAGCAGTAGGAATTTTTGGGGGGTATCCTGAATGTTGGAGAAATGTGCTAAAGTACTTGTTTTGCTCAAGTGTTTTACAAGCAGCTTACGGAAAAAAATACGTTGGTCTGATTTTGAATTCATATTACAGTAAACTCTCTCAGTTAACTGGAATTCAAGCAACTGGCAAAAAATATCAAAGAAGTAACAGTGCAATTTTCATTTGTTGCAGTTTGTGTCCCCCCCCCCCCCCCCCACACACACACAAATACATACCTTACATTTTTAGAGTTTTAGGGTTTTAAAAAGGAATATAGGAATCAAGTCCCTCTCTCCCAGCCTGAGAACAAGTCAAACCAAACAAATAGTAAAGGCTAATAGTAATTGTCAAGCAACCAGAAACTACAGTTATCCGGCATCTGCCAATCCTCGTGGGTGCCGGTTAACTGAGAGTTTACTGTAGTAGATTTTAAACCGAGGCACAAATGCCCTTGCATGTTGTATTTTTCCACTTCTGTTGCATTGCTTCCTCATGAGCTGTTGCATTGCAGCACACTTAACACTTTTGTTAATCTCAAAAGTTATGGTTTTGATAATCGGTAGTTCTGTATGTCCAATACGTGTTTACAACTGTTGCAGTTTTGGAAATTACCACTGACAAGTAGCTCTTTATTACAAAACGCGTGGTCACCTATTTCATTTGCCATCTTTTTAGATGCCCAAAGTGGGACATGTTTAATGAAACTTGAAATTGTTTTCATGAAAAAAAGTCATCATTAAATAAAAATATTATTGTCATATTACTAAAACAAAGACTCTGTGATGTGTAGTGTCTGTTGTACTATTTTGTGACATTAAGATGACTGAAGTATAGCATCACAGTTTTCTGTAATATTTTGAGAAAAGTCAGAAAATGTTTGCTTTTAAAATATCAAGGCATTTGAAGATGTTCTTTGTGTTTCACTGTTGCAGTCATGACACTTTGGGTTGTCTGCCTGCGGGCGGCCCTCAGTCGGCCCGAATACCAGAGTGCATTGGTTGCGGTCACTCCATGACTAACGTCAGGGGTATAAAAACAGGCCGCTGACGCCATTACACTAGTCTTTCTTGCCGAGGAGCCCAAAGCAGAAGCAGTTCACAAGTGCCTGTCGACTGCTACCTGAGTTTTCGTTTATGAATTGAATAATCCTGAAGTCTTCTAAAGCTAAGCTCTAACCGATGTCAGAAAAGTTAACAATTGCCTTGCCTGGTGAAAGCAAATACCACAGATTTTCATTCTTACTGCATCACCTGTTTAAGCCCAGACCACAACGTACCTCGCTGTCGGTTTTGTGCTTTTTACTCAATGGCCGAACCATTCATCGTTGGGCTCTTTGTCGCTAAATTCTTTCGCTCTCTATCTTCATATTCCGAAATGGCTTTGGTAAGCCGTCCAATTACCGATATTCCGAAAAAATGTAAGGATAAAGACAGAGACAGACCGCACAGGTCCAAAGCTGCCGACAACGCTTCCGTTAAGCTATTCACCAGTTTGCCGGTACTCAGTGAGGCGCTTTCGCAGCCACTGATGCCCGCTTCAGTGGATTTGCAGGCCTCTTCCAAGACCCGTTCAGAGTCCGGTATGCCGTGAGACTCTTCTTAGACTATGGAACCTGCAGATGTCTCTACCTTGGATGGGTCCAGAGATGCTGCGCAGGCACCGGCTTCTGAGGCAGTTCTTCGCACTACCGATGTTTGACTCAAACCGACTTTTTTATCTAAAATTACCGAGCTTCTAAGGCCAAGAGTACATGCTACGCCTAGAAAACTGACCGAAGCGCATATACCTGCTCCGTTACCACAACGACAAATGCTTAGAATGGCAGAAGACCTTATGCTGATAGGGGAAGTCAGCCTTGCCCTGCTAAGAGAAAAAGAGACCAGTCCCCAGCAGCTTCAACAGACCAGGAGTCCGATGACGGAGGTATCTGATTATGAAGACATACCCTTATATGCTTATGAGGATTCAGATGTAGAGGAATCCATTCCCTCTGCCTCTCCTCCAGAGGATTTTTCTTTTGGTGAAACCTTACATACTTTAAGAGAGCATTTCCACTGGGGATGCCAAGATTGTCCTCAGTCCAAAAAGAGACTCTGAGAATTTCTGAATTTGCCACAGTACAGGCCTTTAGCAGTACCCACCCCCCGTCCTGGAAGTTGTTAATGTCTTTATGGAATCCAGTCTTGCTCCAGATATGTTACCCCCTGCCCTTAGGCAACCAGATGGGTACTACAGAGTACCTGACGCCCACAAATTTCTTTTCAAGAATCCTACTGCTGACCCAGAGATCATTTCCCAGGGGCCTAAAGGTATCAAGGCAACTGCAGCCAGGAATCCCACCCCTTTGGACAGGTTCCAGAGCTTTGGACAGATGGGGTAAGAAAGTATATACCTCTGCAACTCTTGCCATTAAGGCTTTGAATTGTCAGTTACCAGCGACATATCATGGAACTTATTAAGCAAAAAGTGTTGGGTCTCATGTCATCCAGAAAGGAGAAATGGCAGTGCAGGAGACGTATTCCCCATAAGGATAGTCACAAGCGGTGCTTGTTCTGTTTAGGCGCTTTCCACAACCATACATCTTGTGAGATTTGTCAATCCTTTGTCCCTATCATGTTGCAGAGTCACATTCTTCCCTTGCGATTTATTTAGAGAACAAACAATTTACACTATTGTCTAAGGATACCATGGAAGGATCTTTCCTGCCCAAGAATCAGCAGTCTGTGAAGGAAAAAGGCCAAGAAAGCTCTGTCTGATTCTTTGGCTGTACCGTCTCCACTGGATATTTGTCTTTAGGCCAGTGAAAGCCTGGACAGGTGTTCGGTTTCGGTCTGATTCTTTGGCTGTACTGTCTGCACTGGATATTGGTCTTGAGGCTAGTGAAAGCCCAGACGATTGTTCGGTTTATGTCTCTGATTCCTGTGCCACAACCACTTCAGAGGACGGCATGGATCTGATACCATGCACATCCATGGAGATTTTACAGATGTCTGCTTCGGATGTACAGGGGGAAACAGTGGCTGGTTATTACCAAAGGGCCTAGTGATGCTCTTCAAGAGATTTTAACTACCATTGAGTGCCATTGGAGATCAGAGGCTCCAAAATTTTTCAAGGCTCCTAGGCCTCCACAGGGTGTTTCTGTTCCTGCTCCACCCTGGTCTTCTATCCCTGTTAAGAGGGCAAGATTCTTCAGAGGAGGACACTGCTGCTGATTCTGGTGAAGAGTCCCTTGCATATTCCTCCCAGATTCCTTAGACTCTTCCTCAGAATCATAGTCCAGTGGCAGTTGGTCGCAACTCTCCTTTTGAGATTTTCTTTGGTGACACTATTTCCAGAATGATGGATTTCTTTTTTTTTTTAAGTGGGACTGTGTTCAGGTGTGTAATATTCAGAAGAGGTACTATGAGCGTCTACAATTGGTGTCTTCTGGACCCTCTGCTGTTCTTTCTGTTCTTGCTGCCTTGCTGGATGCTTTTTTCACTGCTTTTCAGGCGCCTGATTCCCAACCCCCTTCTCCCAAGAAACCTTGATAGGTTTTATAAGGTGCCTGAAGATTGCAATGCAAGTTCCTTTATAAGTGCTCTTCTGCTGACCCCTCTGTGTTGTCAGTTGCTTCTGATAAACCCAACAAATTGTTGCCTTCCGCTAAGTTGCTTCCAACTGATAAGGATAGCAGAACCGTGGAGAGACTGGGTAAGAAGGTGTATACTTCTGCAGCCCTAACCTTTAGAGTGGTTAACTGTCAGATACATGACTAGATACATTCTGGCTCTTCTTTCAAAGGACTGTCAGCTATTTTAGATGTCTTTGATACTGAGGGGAAGGATTCTGCTCTTACTTTGTAGGGACACCCTCTTGAAGTAGCTCACCACTCCATTATGATACCTCTAGGGCTGTTGCTTCTGGTTCTGTTCTGAGTAGGTATTCCTTACTCAGACTTCAGCCTTTGCTTGATAATATCAAGACCAAACTGATGGATACGCCTCTGGATAAAAAGCATTTGTTTGGCCCTGCTGCTGCAGATTTAAGTCCTTGTAAGAACTGCAGGGTCTTACAGGAGTTGAAGCACATCTTTGTTTCCCTTGTGCCCAAGTTTCAGAGGAATTATCCTAATAAAGCTACTTTTGTCAGTAGACAGTCTCAGCCCTCCGAAAGGTAAAAAGGGTGGTAGAGGGGCTCCCCCTGCTAAGACTACTCAAACTCCTTCTACTCGGAAACCTCCCGACAAACCATGTGCTGAATGACTCTCCTTGCCCTGTTTTTCTCATTTCTCTTTCTCTTTGTTTCTCTCTGTCCCTTCCTTTTTGGCTACAGATCAATCAAGACTCCTGGGTTTTTTCCATAATTCACCAAGGTTATTACATGGTTTGGGAATCTCTTCCCCTTTTCTGGGCTTTCCTCAGCTTACTCGTGAACAACTCCCCTTTTTCCGGAGGTGTTCATTGAACTATTCAAGAAGTTAATTTCCTCAAAGGGGGTAGGTTTTTATTCCAGAATGTTTTTGGTCCCCAGGAAAGAAGGCACATGGAGAGACCATCTTTGTCCACTAAAATCCTTTGTGAAGGTCCCTTCCATGAAACTGTTTCCATTTCTACTTTCTTAGGCTTTTTTCAGGAAGTTTTTTTCTCTGTTGCTTCCTGGCATTTTTAGTTCTCTGCTTTGCTCTTTGGCCTTTCTACTGCCCCAAGGGTCTTTACCAAATGCTTCACTCCTGTGATTGCTTTCTGCAGGTTGAGGGGAATACAGGTCTTTCCCTACCTGGACAACCTGCTGATTTTAGATTCAGAGGTCTTACTTTGATGTCCTTCATGGATGCATCTGCAGTCATAACAACTGGGTTGTCCTGTCGTCAGGCAGCCCTTCAGTCGGCCGGATTCCAAAGTCCGGGTCCGGCTTCGGCTGATGTCGCACTTCACCCGACGTCATCTCTGTTGGTCTTCGGGTATAAAAGCATCAGCCGACGCCATTTTCCTCAGTCTTTCTTGCCGTGGCGCCCGAAGCAGAAGCTGTTCGCAAGTGCCGGTCGGTCGGATCCAGAGATTACTTCTACGATACTACTTGAAGACTTCTAAAGCTAAGTACCCGTTGGGGACTCTTTCTTGCCTCAGCCGATGTCAGAAAAAGTTAATAATTGTTTAACCTGTGGGAAACAAATACCTCATAAAGATTTCCACTCTTATTGTCTGCCTTGTTTAGGCCCAGCCCACGACGTAGCAGCCTGTTCGGCCTGTGCTTCTTTCAACCGAAACGCGCTTAGGCCGGTCGGAGTTTGCAGAACAGTTTTTCGGTTCTGATTTTGCGTACATTATGCCGTCGGATCCTCCGACTACCCAATCTGCCAAAACGCAAAGATAAAGACCGACACTTGCAGTCCGCGGTTCGGGCCGAAACCATGGTTAAGCAAACCGCGAGTGTCTCGGTTTCGGCCGAAACCGAGAAAACTGATCAAAGTACAGCTGAACCTATCTCTACAACTGAGGCCCCTGCTACCACTCTTGAATCGGCCTCAGAAATTTTATCCACTACGGTGGTTGCCACTGACTTATCAGACACCATTCCCTTGGATGTCTCTACCCCAGCACGTGGTGCTTCTAGGCCTCCAGCAGCCATGTCCATTAAGGCCTTCGCCAGGGCTAAAGCAGCCAAGACTACTAAGACAGTGCCTGTTAAACCCACCACAACCAGGCCCTCTTCTAGTTCTCAAATGCTTACTTTGGCAGAAGATTTAATTTCATTAATTAGAGGATCTCAATCTCACCCAGACAGGGCCTCTCAGCCCCAGAGAAGCGGCCGTGGGCAGAGCCTCCTGAGCCAGTGTCCTCTGATGATTCTGCTGGTGAATCAGACATAACTGACCAGCCAGAGGCTCCTTTCTCCAATTTTGAAGATTCTGATGCTGAAGAATCCATTCCAGCTGCTTCCCCACCAGAAGAATTCTCCTTTGGGGAAACCTTACATGCCATGCGAGCAGTTCCAATGGCAGCAACAGGATTTTTCAGACTCCAGAAAAAGACTTAGGACCTTTCTGCACCTCCCACAGCACAGGCCCTTAGCTATACCTCCTGTTCTCTCTGTGGTGGATGATGCTTTCAATGATGTCTGCTCCGCTCCAGATTCTTTACCCCAGCCCCTGCCAAACCAGACAAATTTTACAGGGTGCCAGATACTCATCACCACCTTTACAAGGCCCCACTTGCAGACCCGAAACTATATCCCAGGGTCCCAGGCAGTAGCCGCGACCATAGCTAGCAACCCTATTCCTTCTGAAAGGGAAGCAAGGTCATTAGACAGATGGGGTAAAAAGGTCTACACTTCAGCTACTCTCTCAGCTAGAGCTTTAAACTGTCAGTTTCACATGATACAATACCAAGAGTTTATGCTTGATCAGTTAACTAAAAAACTAACCACTGATGAACCTCTTGATAAGAAATATGTATTAGAAATGGTAAATAACATACAACAGGTTAGCAACCATTCCTTAAAATGTGGCTATGATGCACTGGAGGCTTCATTTAGATCAGCCATGACTGGCACAGTGATAAGAAGGCATGCATGGCTAAAGGAGCAAGCTTTACCGGATCATGTTAAAGCTAAGTTGCTAGATGCTCCTATGGATAAGACAAGTTTGTTTGGTACACCTGCCCAGCAGGTTATGAAGAAAATGGAAGAAAAGGCAAAATCTGTTCAAACGGTTAAAGATTTCTTGCAGGTTCAACCCCAAGGTTTAGCAGGAACTGGCCTGCCAAAATTGGTCCTTTCCTGACTCCACAAAATTTCAAAGGGGCAGGAATAGGCGTTCCAGAGGCAGAAACCAATCCAGAGGAGGTGCCTACAGCGGGCGACAGTGGCAAGGTAACAACAGAGGCACAGACACAACCACTGCCACTACATCAGCACAACCACAGTGACTTAACCCTAAATCCGCCTACCAGGGAACAAATAGCAGCTCCTCTAGGCGGAAAGTTAACCTTATTTTCAAAGAACTGGCACTACATAACAAAAGACAAGTGGATTTTACAAACCATAGATCAAGGTTACGGTTTCACTTCCACACTTTACCAGTCAAAGAGGAATGCCAAATCTACCTCCAAATCAAAAAACAGAGGCACTACAACAGATAATGGAGTTAGCAAACATGAGAGCTGTGGAAAGAGTGCCAACAGCAGAGCAAGGAAAGGGTTCTACTCCAGACTATTCCTAGTTCCAAGAAAGGAAAAAGTTGGAGACCAGTTCTCGACCTGTCCACCTTAAATACATACATCATTGTCCCAAAATTCAAAATGCTGACCCTACAGCAACTTCTTCCCATGCTGGGCAAGGAGTCTTGGCTGGTAACTCTAGATCTCAAGGAGGCATACCTGCACGTCCCCATTCGACCAATCTGCAGAAGATACCTCAGATTTCTTGCAGGATCAGAGCACTATCAATTCTCAGCATTGCCCTTTGGCTTATCTACTGCGCCCAGAGTATTCACAAAATGCCTGGCATCAGTAATCGCCCATTGCAGACTACAGGAATTCAAATTTACCCATACCTGGACGACTGCCTGCTACAAGGGGACAACAAAAGCAAGCTGACAACAGATTTACAAAGGGTCATTTACTTGCCACAAGCACTGGGATACACAGTCAATTTACAAAAGTCAAGGCTGATACCATCCCAAACAAGGACATTCTTTGGCGGAATTGGACACAGTAAAACAAATGGCATTCCTGACTACAGAAAAACAAAAGAACTCCCTCTTTACTTCTTGGCACTAACAAAACTGAACAAGTTAACAGCAAGAAAAGTACTGCAGGCCTTGGGCTTCATGGCATCATGCATAATCTTGGTCCCATTTGCCAGACTACATATGAGAAAACTACAGTGGTACCTAAAGAATTTATGGTCCCAACACAGACACAGCCTAGAAACAGAAATCCCACTAATTCCATGCTTAAAGCAGGAGTTCCTATGGTGGGCTCGGGCATGTCAGTCAAACCCAGGCCTACCCTTTCGCAGATGTCAAGCAAGCCAGACCATCACAACAGGCGCTTCAGACCTGGATGGGGGGCCCACATGCTGGACAAATGCGTGCAAGGATTGTGGACACAGGATCAACTTCACCTGCACATCAACCTAAAAGAAATGCTGGCAGTAAAACTGGCAATCCAAAAGTTCAAACCATTTCTCCAAGAGGGCCAGTTGATGATAAGGACAGACAACACCACAGTCATGTGGTACATCAACAAACAGGGAGGCACTCATTCATACCCCTATGCAGAATGACTTTGGAGCTGTGGACCCTGGCACTCAGCTACAACATCCAGTTACAGGCAATATTTGTACCGGGAAAGAAAATACTCTAGCAGACATATTAAGCAGAACCACATCGATGCCCACGAATGGAAGCTGCACCCGGACATCTTCAAGACCATCTCAAAGAAATGGGGAATGCCTCAGATAGATCTATTCGCATCACCTCTCAATCACCAGCTCAAAAGTTCTGCACAAGGACATTCCACCCACTAGCATGGAAAGTGGATTCGCTCTCCTTCAGCTGGAAAGGCCTAACAGCATATGCATTCCCACCTCTTCCCTTGATACACAAAGTACTACTAAAAATCAAGGAAGAACGCCCAAGGATAATCCTGATAGCTCCAAACTGGCCAAGACAACACTGGTACCCACTGCTGAGGAGCATGTCTCGAACAATATGTGGTATACCCCAATACCCTGATGCCTTTGATGTTAACTCAGAACAACTACAGCATCATACATCCAAACCTAAAAGCGTTGCAACTGACTGCATGGAACATCACATAGCAGCAGCTAATCCAGATCTTTCCCAAAGAGTTAAAGACATTATTCTTGAAGCACGAGACCTTCAACAAGAAGGAACTATGCTGGAAAATGGAAAAGGTTTGTCATTTGGAGTGCGGAAAGAGGAAAAGATGTGTCAAACATAGATATGCCTAACATTCTGGAGTATCTGGCGAACTTCTTCATTCAGGCCTGTCCTACTCCTCCATCAAGATACATGCATCAGCTATTTCAGCAGAATACAGCTTTGATCCACCTGTTTTTCGCACCCTTTGCTCAGGCAGTTCCTCAGAGGAATCAAGAATGTAAAACCTCCAAGGAAACCACCATTACCAGCTTGGGACTTAAACTTTGTGCTAGAAAAGTTGACACTATCACCCTTTGAACCAGCAGCAACAGCAGACCTACAACACCTGTCATGGAAAACTGCTTTCCTACTGGCAATTACTTCAGCAAGGAGGGTTTCAGAACTACAGGCCTTAATGGCAGTGCAACCCTTCCTAATCTTCCACCAAGATAGAGTGTCCATGAGGACTAATCCTACATTTATGCCTAAGGTGGTATCCAGAGTGTCTTTAAACCAGGCAATCCATCTACCTACCCTCTTTCCCAACCCACAAAACAGAGGGAAAGAATACTGCATACCTTGGATGTTCATAGAGCTACGCTACTACTTGGACAGAACAAAAATAGCAGAAAGACTGACCAACTTTTTGTAGCCTATGCAACAGGAAGGGAAGGAAAAGCTATTTCCAAACAGACAATCTCCAAATGGATAGGAAATTGCATACGATTCTGTTACTCCTTCCATGGAAAACCAATTCCACAGAACATAAGACCTCATTCTACAAGGGCAACAGCCACTACCACAGCCTTCTACGAGGGGTGGCAACCAAAGGCATTATTGAGGCGGCTACTTGGACCTCCGTGCATACATTTGCCAAGCATTATAATTTGCCTCTATATTCCAGATCCCAAGCAGGGTTTGCCACTGCTGTACTGCAAGGGATCCTAAACACACCATAATCTACTTTTATCCTCCTCGCCTAGTTGGCTATGGTATTCTACCCAGTTGTTATGACTGCAGATGCATCCATGAAGGACATAGTACAGTTTTGTACCTACCATAAATGTAGATGTCCGAACTGGATAGCATCTGCAGTCAGATTACCCTCCTCCTTCCCTCTGTGGTACTCCTAGGGTGTTACCCTCCTAATAGCTAGCTGGTGGGAGTCTTTTATGGTGTATTTGCTTGTATATATGTACATACATGCTTATTTTTGTGTTTACCTCTATCTTTTTGGAAACATTGGCATCTATCCAAATTTTAGCCTTCAAGAGGGCTACTGGCATCTGGGGCAAGAAACACTGAGGAAAATGGCGTCGGCTGATTCTTTTATACCCGAAGCCCAACAGAGATGCGTCGGGTGAAGTGCGCGACATCAGCGCCGGACCGGACTTTGGAATCCGGCCGACTGAAGGGCTGCCTGACGACAGGACAACCCAGTTGTTATGACTGCAGATGCTATCCAGTTCGGACATCTACATTTATGGTAGGTACAAAACTGTACTGTATCTGTACTTTGCCATTTCTCTCCTGCAAAGCCTGGGGTTTGCTATAAATTTCCAGAAGTCTTTCCTGACTCCTTCTCTGGATCAGTTTTTTTTTCTGGGATGCGTGATCCAGACTGCTCTAATGTTGACATATCTCCCTTCTCCCAAAGCCTTAAATATCATTGCTTTCTTTCAATCCCTTCTTCCTCTGGCTTCAGTCACAGCCAGAAAATTGTTGAGGCTCTGGGTTACATGGCTTCCACCACCCCTATGGCCCCTGTAGCCAAGCTCCATGTGGGAAAGCTCCAGTGGTTTCTAAAGTATGTTTGGCTTCAACATTCTCTTTCTGTAGATTTTTCCCATCCCTCCTCTTCCATGTTTCAAGCTGGAACTTCACTGGTGGATTCATCAGTTGTCCCTCAACCCAGTGCTTCTCTTTCAGCTTCCTTTCCCCTCTCGGGAACTTTTCACAGATGCCTCTGACGGAGGATGGTGGGCCTCCTCTGGCCCTTTGAAGATGCAGGGCCTTTGATCACCTCAACAAAAATGGTCATTTCAGTGTCTGAGATTAGATCTCTCTTGCTTGCTCTTGAAGGGCCCTGGAAAAAAGAGAATGAAATGCCTAAATATTCTCACAGATAATACTTTAGTGATGTGGTGTGATGTGGTATGTCAACAAGTAAGGTGGGACAAGATGTTCTCTTTGCAGGCTAGCATTTCAAGTTTGGGAGCTAGCTGCTCAGTATTGGGTTACCCCTCAGGCAGTTTGCATTCCCTCAGCTCAGAACATAGTGGCAGATTCTGTGAGCAACTCCATAACACCGTCCCACGAGTGGATGTTTCACATAGATGTGTTTCTGGACATTGTCCACCATTGGGGGTACTCCTCAAGTAGATCTGTTTGCCTCCTCTCTGAACTGGCAACTTCCTCTGTTTTGTGCCAGAGCCCCATGTCCTCTGGCCTGGAAGGTGGACGCAGTCTCTCTTGGAAGGGGATCTTTCTTTATGCCTTCCCACCCCTTCCTCTCATTTCAGAGGTCCTGTTCAAGATGAAACGGGATGCTTCCAGAATCTTGCTAGTGACTCCCTTTTGGCCCAGACAGCATTGGTTCCCTCGTCTGCATCCCATTTGTCCACTCCAACTGGCATTGTTGGTCATAAGGTTTTGATCCTCTATAGACACCTTTTTTCGTAGGATGTGCTTCAGGTCCTGCAGGAGG
Source organism: Protopterus annectens (assembly GCF_019279795.1). Classification (NCBI taxonomy): domain Eukaryota; kingdom Metazoa; phylum Chordata; order Ceratodontiformes; family Protopteridae; genus Protopterus; species Protopterus annectens. The sequence continues at coordinate 1,776,219,091 of NC_056726.1, read as the reverse complement.
CCAGGCAGTCCACTACTAGGAAATCTTTATCTACATGGGAGAGGTTTTCTGTTTGGTGTCTTTCTCATAATCTCGATCCACTTAATTTGGATGTTTTTTTGGTTCTTTCTTTGTGTGAATTGCTCAATGCTGGGTTGACGCAGACTTCTGTTAAGGCCCACTTATCCGCTATCTCTGCTCGTCTGCCTTTGACTCCCCCTTTAGATTTTAGGCCAAGCAATTTTAGTTGCCCTTCACACTAGGCCTCTCAGAAAGCCTGTCCCTCCTTCCTCAGACCTTAATTTTGTTTTAGAAAAAATTACTCTGGCTCCTTTCAAGACTGCTGCTTCAGCTTCCTTACAGCATTATTCTTGGAAGACTGTTCTTCTTTTGGCCTTTACTTCTGCCAGATGGTTGTCTGAGCTGCAAGCCCTTATGGCTGTTCTCCTTTTTTAGTTTTCCGTAAGGATAGTGTGTCCCTTTGTAATGAACTTCTATTTTATGCCCATGGTGGTTAATGAGTTGCTCTTAATCATTTATTCATTTGCCCACTTTTTCCCTTCTCCGCAGTCTGCTAGTGTGGAGGTTTTGTACACCTTGTATTTGCATAGATGGCTCAGAAATTATTTGGATAAAACTAAAGCTTCTCATAAATCTGAACAGTTTTGTTTCACCCCAAGTCTTTAGACTTCGTTGTTTCCAAGCAAACCATTTCGTCTTGGATGTCTAATGCCATTTGCTTTTTGCTATTTTCATGGAAGAGCCTTCCTTCTGTTAGGGCTGTGGCTTCTTCTGGTACTTGTTTCAAGGGGTTGGTTACTAATTCTGTTCTTGAGGACGCTACCTTTACTTTGTGCACACCTTTACCAAACCCTGTAAGTTGTATGTGATTTCTAGGGCCAGAGCTGGTTTTGCTGGGACCATTTCTCCATGGCTTCCTAGATGGGCTCTGCTGGCCCTTGCTCCTCCCTCTCTTTTTTCCTGAGCTATTGCATTCTCCCTGTTGTAAAGAATACTGCAACAGTGATATGGAAGGACCTAGTACAGTTGTGTAATATCTTAACATAGCAGATGTCCTTCTCTCCACTGTTCGCAGTATTCGCTCCCCCCCTGTCCCTTTTCCTTCTGGATGTGCTTTTGTTACGTATTTATATCTATGGACTGTCATTCCTACTTGGGCTTTTCAGTTCTGAGCATAGTACATCTGGACATCACCTTTATGCTCTATTCCGTGAGTAGGGAGCATATGTGTGACATATGGCATAAATAATAATAATAAAAAAAAAAATACTCAAATAGTATACATGGAAAAGCCATCCTGCAAAGCTAGTAATTATAAGTTTGTTTGATTAGTAAGGGTAAATGTGGAAGATTCAAATGGTAGGGGAAATAAACACAGTGTATGATGAGGAGGCCTCACGTACCAAGTTATCAAATTAATGCTTTTTTCAACTCTTCTGCCAAGGGTACTGTTTAGTTTTACTGGTTCCATGAGTAACAAGTTACTCTTCTAGGTGCGAAAATGTTTTTTTCGTTTCATTGAAAAATGAATGCTAATGGTACAGCTTGAGTGTGGACTCCTTTGCTGCTGCTTCAGGATTGCCATCTTCTGTTCTTCCTCTTCCTCCTCCTCCTCCAGACTTCCTGGAAATTTAGAATGAACTTTTTTGTTGCAAGTTGTATTTTTAACTGTTACTGGCTTCCCACTAAGTACGACAGCCATTACTGCAGAATGAAAGTGTTATTGCATTTGTTTCTAAAAAAAAAAAAAAAAAAATCTTGCTATTTTCCCACCTTACTAAGCTAGAAAATCCAGTTTCAGATACCTGGACTGTGTTTAAGCTTCTGTGTTTGGCCATAACTTACTTGGGCAAAAATGAAGTTTCTTTGCTCACCAGTGAGAGTGGGGAGCTCTGAACAGCCTACCTGTCCTTGGAGGAGTGGTTTCTGCCCAGAAACTGTAGTTTTATTGGCCATTTTTGGCTAATTTCTATCTCTTTAAACCACATTTGCGCAGTTTTGTGCATAGCGGCAGTTAGGGTTAAACTGTCCCCGGCTCCACAATCTGCTCTTCAGTTTTTCCCATTTGTACTAGCCAGTCCATCTGTTTTTAGCACTGAAATCAAAGCTTTCTGACTAGCACTTGGCTCAATAAGAAACAGAAGCACTAATAAACTATTGTACTTGATCCCCAACTGTTTGTAGGAAACAGTCAAACTTCTCTCCCCTACTAGGCAAATAATAGTTAAAAAGAAACAGGTGGAATCTCCCCAGAAACCCTCCAGAAGCCTGAAACAGCAGGTCACTCAAACTGTTGGAGACGATAAAAGAAAACGTTTAAGCTCAACACAAGCTTTTTGTCAGTTTAAAAAAACAACTTCAGAACGGATACAACGTCCAAGTCCAAGGATATAACAGGGGGGTTTATTGTCATGATGTTGTATCCGTTCTGAAGAAGATGTTTTTTTAAACTGACGAAAAGCTTGTGTTGAGCTTAATAAATGTTTTCTTTTATAGTCTCCCAACAGTTTTGAGTGACCTGTTTTAGGCTTCTGGAGGGTTTCTGGAGAGATTCCACCTGTTTCTTTTTACATTAGTTTTTCTTTGGTTAGAAATAAGAATAGTTCCTTATCCCATTCAGGCATGTCCAAGAGTGAGCTCCCATTGTGTTCCGTGCAGCTGATGAATTTGGGCATCCTGAGGCAATGTCGCAACTGCCTCATGTACACAGACAACCCTTTCCTCCTACCACACATCAAAATCTGTGAGAGATGCACTTGCATAACTAGACTTGAGGCAAAGCAGTCTCCAGTCACCACTGGAATTTTCAGTCGAGGAGAAGGTACCAACCTGCAGCACTCCACCTACTACACATAGACCCACCACACATGCAACTGCAAACCCCACACATAGATGCATAAAGACATATTTGGAGGCTCTAAATAAAAATCTGCAGAAACAAGAGACCTCCAAAGCAGACATGCAAGCAACCTACACCCACCAACACACCGCAATAATCACATAACCACCAAAACCAGTGTGCCGCACAGCCACAGCCCTTAAGGCAAAAAACACCTTACCAAACACACTTGTAATAGGTGAATCCATAGTCAGGCACACTGATGTCCCCCTTACCAGGCTGGACAAGAAGGTCACTGTCCGTTGCTTGTCCGGTGCCAGAATCTGCCACATTACCCACGCACTCGGGTCACTCCACAACAAGTATGACTCTGTCGTCCATGTTGGTGTGAATGACCTGAGACGTACCTCCCTGGACTACATGAAAAGAGACCTAGAGGAGCTCTCTGATTATGTGATCAAGGCAGGTATGACCCTAGCCCCGAGTAGCATCTTACTCTCGCCAAGAATGATACCTCAGTACAAGGAAAAAATTATCAATTTCAACAACTGGCTAAGTTTTTGGTGTCATTCAAAGGGGATCCAGTACCTGTCTGCCTGGGATGACATGCTCGACAAGCCTTGATGCTTCACCAGACATGGCTTGCTCCTGGCACCCCAGGGATTCAGGATACTGGCAAAGGCTCTTGCCACCCCAATAGTGCCTTTTTTAGGCAAGGCTCAAAAATCAAATCCACCACCGTAACAAGTACTAGTGACAAAAAAACTGAGGGTCATGCTGCTGAACGCTAGGAGTTTAAACCTCAAAATGCACTCTCTCGAGGCACTCCTCAACATGGAGAACGTTGATATTTGTGCAGTAATGGAGACCTGGTTCAAGGCTCAAGAGAGCACCCCAGCGATTCCAGGCTGCAACTCATACCACACATTGCGGCTGCAAAACCCGACCGAAATACAAAGGGAGGAGGCGTATCCATATTCATCAAGGATAACCACACCTCCAGACTGGTTGCAAAAGTATGATGCCTTGGAAATTATCCAAGTGCAACTGACAATGGGCAAAACTGCAGTTCAGATTGCAGTTCAGATCACCTTCCCAGCCCCATGACACGCACTCTTCTTTTCTCGAGGTACTGGAAAACATGGGAGTCCAACCGAACACCCTTATACTGGGTGATTTCAACTACCCAAACATTAACTGGGAGAACTACGGAAGTACTAATACCTTTATTCAGTGCTTCTTGGAGTATAATAACTCTAATGCTGTGGACCAGCTTATTAACACTCCCACAACAGGTACAAATATACTGGACCTGGTCATCACCAACATGAGGGACAAATGCTCCACACCTGTGGTAAATTCCTCATTGGTCATAAACTCATCACCCTAGATATCCACATACCACCCTCACCCCCCACCAAAAGAAACCATGGTGAAAAACTTCCCCAAGGTGAAATTTATGCTACTCAAGACAGAGGTGGCAAACTTCGCTACTCCCCAGCAGAAAGGTAATATGATTGAATCTGCTATATCTTACACAAAAGCAGTCTACAAGCACCTACATGAGTGCAAACAAGACCAAGACCCACTCCTCCAAAAAGAGGAAACCAGTCTGGTGGATCCCGGTCATAAATAAGGTCTATAATAGAAGGAAGAAATTATTGCAAAAAAGAGTAAAACCCCAGGAATGGAGGGGGCTCCCTGACCAACCTTAGCAAAAAACTAAGAACCCTCAAAAATCTCTAAGGCGAGCTTTGGAAGAAACATCGCAACAGACACCAAAGACAATCACAAAGTACTTTTTAGCTATGTCAAAAACCTAAATAACTCACAAATCTGCTCTGAGCTACAGCATAATGGTTCAAAATTCACTGAACCAACTGACATCGCCAATTTACTGGCAGATAAGTTCAGTGCAAACTTCACCCCACCCTCGCCCCCCAAAGGGCCCATTTCCATACCAGAAGATTGTACTGCCCCTAAAATCACAGACACTCAGGTGAAAATTGCACTTTCCAAGGCAAGAAACAGTGTCCATGGGATCAGATAACATCCCAGGCTACGTACTACATTAACTCCAAAATGAATTAATTCCTCACCTTACTACCATGTTTAACCACAGCCTCATGTCAGGCTATGTGCCCACAGAGTGGTGCACGGCAACAGTTATACCACTCCACAAAGGAGGTGCCACCACTGACTCCGGAAATTACCGCCCCATCAGTCTGACGAGTCTCATCTGCAAGGCCATGGTGCGCATCATCATAGAACTCCTAAACAAAGACATTGGGAACCTACAAACCCTTGACCCCACCCAGTTTGGGTTCGTAAAGGGAAGGTCTTGTCTCCTAAATCTGGTTGACTTTTTCAAAATGGTCACTAAAGCAATAGATGAGGGAAAGGTGGTTCACACAGCATACGTTGATCTCGCAAAGGCCTTTGATACCATTCCCCACTCTGGAATTATTGACAAACTCGCCAATCTAAATATAAACCCCTACTTTACAAGATGGGTTGCTAACTGGCTCATGGATAGAACCCATTCAGTGAGAATAAGAGATGCTAGATCCGACTCCAAACCTGTGCTTAGTGGTGTACCACAGGGCTCAGTCCTGGGACCCCTCCTATTCGGTATCTACTTCTCGGAGGTACAAGCAAACAGAGGAACTATGGCTAACAAAGTTCGCAGACAACTGCAAACTGGGTGCCATAATTGAGACCCCTACTGACGTAGATATCCTTCAAAAGGGTCTTACGGATACAGATACATGGTGCCAAAACTACCGCCTCAAGCTAAATGCCAAAAAGTGCATTATTATCCCCTTTGGGAAAAACCAAGTACCTATGAATTACAACATAGGTGGTAACCCACTTGCCACGGAGAGTGTGATAAGAGACCTAGGGACTCGGGTGGATAGTAACCTCTCCTTCGACAACCATATTGCTAAAGTGGTTAGAAAATTCTTCTACATGGCCCACCTTATCACGAAAGGGTTTGCATCCAGGAATAAGGATGTTATTGTCCCCCTCTACTCATTAGACCCGTTATTGAATGTAATGCCCCATTCGGGATGTACCTAACAAGACATCTGCAACAACTGGAGAGGCCTCAAAAGTACCTCACAAAGAGGCTAACTGGTCTCAAATAGTTGCCCTATGCCATGAGGCTAAAAAACTCCGACTGCCGTGTACCGGCTACTCAGAGGTGATCTCTGCCTGACATATATAAGGCTATGTCAAACCCCAAATTGCTAGAAATGCTCCACCTAAGGAAAACCCAAACCACCAGAGCTATTCGCTCAAGGGACTTAAACCTGACATCAGCACTAAACAGGACTTGTTGGAGGGACAGATTAGTGTCCCAGAGACTTCCCTTGCTCTGGAATAAGGTCCCCATAAATGTGAGGCAGAGCTCCTCATTAATGCTCTTCAAGGGGAATCTTGATGAGTGGATGGGAAATGGGGAAATTCACCTCGGTAATCACTTTGGTGGCCCTGCTAGACAGGGGAGCAGGAAACTAAACCACTTGGGAGGGAAGCATAAGCAAAAAAAAAAATTTTGGCTAGGTTTAATGATGCCCTAGGGCCAATATCCTAGTACCTACCTATGAACTCCAGTATTCTGGAGGAGAATGTCAGAGTTTATTCAAACTCTGATTTCAGAAACAAAGTTCTGCCTTCCAGTGACTTGCTAATTTATAACACAAAATGGGTGTGGATGTGGGCAAAGAAAGGAGAGGTGAGAGCCTGGATTACAGGTAGTTTAAGGGATGTTGCATAGGTCCACTTTTTGCCACAGTAAAAGGTGGCAGCCCTGTTTCCAGCAGAGAGGGAAAGTGCTTCTGTGCTCCCTTCTTTTTAAATTGCTTATGTAACGGCAATCTCCCTTTTAAAGTAGACTTGCAGTCTATCACTGCCAGTATAGTCTTAAGTGAGTCTCTCGAAAAATTAAGTTGCCTGCAGCAATTGTCTTTTACCTTTATCACTACACTTTTAGTAATTGCTGCCTACTTGCCTGAAATCTAGTGAGTACTTTACAGGTTTTGAAAGGCAGTTGAAAACTACTAAATTTGAATGTTTACAAGGTAATGATCCCCCAAAACCGTTCTTGTTTCTACTTCAAAATTTTATTAATGTATTTGTATAATAAAAACAATGTTCTTGTATTTTCCTGTGTTCTGAATTGTTTGGTGTAAAGATGGCTTTCATAGTAGTCATATTTGTGATTTTATAGTTTGCATATACTTTACTGCATTTTTCCTTGCTCTGATATTTCACCTTATCTTATAGTAATTTATATTTTTCCTAAGTACTTTAGACAGAGTCTGGAAAAAAACATCTGAATCAGCAGTATACTTTAATTTGTTTGTGTCTTTCGGCTTTTCCCGGTTAGGGGTCGCCACAGCAGAACTCCGGTCCGCTAATGATTGGTAGTTGATTTTTACGTGCCGAGTTACCAGCCCTGACGCACAACCTTCAACGAAGGTACTCCCATTCACGCATGTCTCCACGCAGAAGACGCTCTAGCTGAGAATCGAACCAGACAGCGTCTTACTGTGAGGCGACAACGCTACCGCAGCACCACCACCGCGGGTAGTACATACAAATAAAAATGGATTTTAAAAACATTGTATTGTTTGTAAATAGTTCATTTTATTCTTGCCATGGAGACTATTTGTGATTTGAAACTTTAACCAAGTACTTACATGGTCAGGAGTGTGTGCTATGCGAAACAATGTTAGACTTGCAGTTCTGATTAATTTGATTGTTTTGCTATTTTTCCAAAGCTCCCATAATTAGGAGGCTGTTTAGTTGAATGCATTAGTGATTTTAAGACTGACATGTCTTCATATTTGTTTTAAGTCATTTGTGGTGGTGTTTGCAGCTGCTGTGTTTGCATGACTGCTAACTTCACCCAGGAAATGTTTAAAAAAGAGGAGAACGGTAATTGTTTCAACTTGCCCACACTTAAAAAGCAAACATTCTTTGCAAATAGTTATGTAGCCATGGGTCACAAATTCTTCCGAAGATCTCAGTCTGTTCATGCAACATTTGTTGCACATTTTAAGAGCACAAGTTTGTTTTTATAATAATAATATGTTCCTCAAGTCAAGAAATTTTTGAAGTGCTCAAATTCAGCTGAGGGTTGATGTAGTCCACTGACATATGGGAACTAAGATTACCCGACTAAGTTACTACAATTAATGCTATCTTTACAGAGAAAGGATCATGGTAATGCTGAACTCTGTCTGAGGCAGCATGACTATGGCCTGCCACATTGAGCAAATGTGAATGATGAAATTTAGGCTGACCAACTCTGTACTGTCTTTTCATGAAGGACTCTCCGTGCCATACATGGACTTATGAACAAAGGAGGTGTGCAGCTGCTTAGCACCAAGGGGTAAACTAGATCAGAAACTGCTTGAGTGTGTGTAAAGTGTCTGTTTTTGAAGGTTGAGTAGGGAGTACACAGTAAGATTTATAATACCCAGTTGAACAACAAACTGCAAATAAAAAAAAAGCTGAACAGCAAAACTTAGTGTCCAGATTTAGAGTGGTGGGCATTCCTCAGGAAATGCATACTGAGGCTATTCTTGTAAAATGTTTCAATAACTAACATTACTTACAGTGATTCTTCAACCTTTCTTTGGTAAAGGAACTCCTGATGAAGCCATTACAGTACTCTCGAAACATTGCCAGTTTCACCTGCTGAATTGTTTTTGCAGTTGTTATAACACATATAAGGTATATGAGCCTCAAAAGGATCAATTAAGTATATGATGTGTTGGTAACAAGTCATAGATGTATAGTAATGTAGTGCATGGAAAGCTGTCATTATTCTTTGATATTCAGAAAAAAGACAAAGCAGTTAAGCTCTAAAGTGAACTTAACAAATGATCCAATGTTGTCTTTTTATCTGATTTCAACTTGTGGGTTGTTGGATGTGACCTAGGCACCGATTTCAAAACTTCCAAAGTTCTGACTTCTCCCTTGCCAATAATTCCCCGAACTGTACCCTAGTACCTCTGATCTCATTTGCTATCTGAAGACTTCAGATGTGTTGCGAGGGCTCTTACCATTATCCTTTATAGAAATGATTTCTTCTGGTCTCCTCCCACTGAGAGAATTTTTATCTCAAGTTAAGTGTGATTATTGCAGAAGCTTGTGTGTTATTAGGTAGCAGTTTAGGTAGATAGATTAACTAGATATTTTCAAGTAGTTTTGTAAGAATTTGCAGTTGTATAGTCTTGCAGAGTAGTAGCTGTTCTTTTGTCTTTTAGTAGTTCGTAGGGTTAAGTATGGAAGTATTTATGTACTTAGATATTTTTTTGTGTGACAAGTTGCATTTTAAGATCATGGCTGACTCTCAAGCCTTTAAGAAATGTGCTGACTGCGGGCACCCCCCCCCCCATAAGACCCTCACACTTTGTGTGTTTACTGTTTGTATGCTGCCCATTTAGATTCAGACTGTCAATCTTGCCCCTTTTTCAGCTCCAAGGCTCAAGCTGACTGTGGAAAGTTGATTATAAAAGGTCTTCCTCTAAAGGTAGGGCCATCATTGCCTGGGCCTATTCCCTGCCAAGAAACAGGATAGGCCAAAGTCTAAAGATAAGTACCAAAAAAGGAAAAAAGAGAGAGGCAGAGAAAGAAAGAGAGTGGTGAACAGTAGGAAAAAGAAAAGGACGAGTTTCTAACTTCAATCAGAAAGCGTTCTCTGGATCAGACCGTGCTGGTCAGATCCAATCCAAAAGTTGCCAAGCAGTCTGAGCAGACAGCTTCTCTGATCTGTTCATAATCTCCTCGGCCATGGTTCTTCCCAAATACTGGTGAATCCAATATTGCATTCACCGATTTCTTAAAGATATTCTGGTCCTTTGTATGTGGCTTCATCTGCTCTGTCAGCTCAAAGCGTAAAGGAATATGATGACAGGATGATAACATTTCTGGAAATGAAAATCCAGCTTGGAGTTGTTTTGGTACTATCACCAGGGAACATACAGACTTGGTTATTCTATCCCTCCAGTCATCTTGCCTGGCCCACTTGCCTGGCCCAGTCTGTCGTTCTGTTCAGGCAATATTGGATCTGGCTAACTCCGAAACACTTGTCATTGCAGAGTGCAATCTACTTCTCATACACACAGCTTTCTTGTCTCTTTTAACTTTGATACCTTTAGTTCGGAAGGGATTCTGAGTTGTAGTATCAGTGATGGGTTCTGGGAGGATGGCTTAACTCGAGATTTTTTGAGCTCTCTTCTCAGGGCTTTGGCTCTGGTCCAAGATCTGCTTCGGGGCTGGGGGGGTTGTCAGTGTTTCAGTCTCACATTCAAAAGCTGAGAAAACTAATAACCTCATGCATATCAAAACTAGCCCTAAATGGAGATATCCACCCCACCCCTGGCCCTACTGTCTCCAACCCCAATCCTCATAATCAGACTAGAAACCACAACTTCTCCCATATTAGACAGTAGAAAGCCAAATTACTTCCTTCTACTAAGCCTAAATATTAGAAGTATATCCAACAAAGTCCATGAACTCCATGCCACCATAGACTTGTACTCCCTAGATATAGTAATCCTGACAGAAGCCTGGCTAAAACCTTACATTACCAGTGAGCAAATACTCCCTACAGGTTATGGCGTACTAAGAGTAGACCGACTGAACTAGAAAGGAGGCGGTGTAACTATAATATTTAAACAGCATCTAAACCTCCAGATCTAAAAATCATCAACTCCACAAATAGGCAATGAAGAAATAATATATACCAACCTCAAAATAAACCAAAACAAAACCATCAACATAATTGGATGCTACTTCCCACCTGGCCAAAACATCCCTCCACTAGAAAACCTCCTCAGCTGGTCTACCCACCATCTCCCCCAAGAAACTATCATTTTAGGTGATTTCAATATTGACTGGCAATCCTGTTCTGGCAACCATCCAACCCATCTTGTAAACTTTCATGGCTTCACCCAACTAGTCCAGTCGCCAACCAGGATAAAGAAAAACTCCAGCAAGCACTCTACCCTGCACTGGATACTAGTCAGTCAGAGCCTCCAGTCATATATAACAGGCTGCTTATCAGATAGCCTCAGTGATCACTCCGCAACATTCCTACTGAAAAATACCTATACCAAGCTAAACCTGTCTACAGTCAGATACGTAAAAAAATAAACTTTAACCCACCCACATTTATCTCATCCCTCAAAGAATGTAACTGGCATCCTCTAAAGTACCTCAGTCTTGATGATGCAGTTGCATTTTTTAATACTACCTTCCTTAGCATCCTGCTTCAGAATCAATACAACCCCACATGAAC